>NW_027118106.1:0-145007 GCF_038497915.1 Lipomyces doorenjongii | reverse complement strand
AACTTATTAAGTGCCAGTTTTGTTAACGGCACACCAAGATAGTAAATTCTTTCATATCACAAAGCTCGTGTCACATTCCTCGGGCATTTCCAATCACCCATAATCTTCGGAAAGTCCGCACGGTTCATCCGATTGATTGCCACTGGTCGCCAACCATAGTTGATTGTGGCCAAGCGTACGTCTGCTTCTGTTGTTGGACGAGCAGATATACCGCACGCGCTGAAAAACAACAGCACAACCATAAACCTAACAGCGGACGACACAAAGTCTTCCTGGTGAGGTGGTGCCATCCGATATTTATATATTTATTTCTAATTTAGGAACATAACTAGCAATGAAAATATATGGAATTAATATTTTATGCCGTCTGCCATTACAGAGCATACTGTATAACGAACCTGATAGAATTTATTCAACATTTAAACTATAGAATTTATTCAACATTTAAACGAAGTAAATCGCAACTCATGCTGTACGCATACGGTGCATCGGACATGCCGATAACGGCTATAACTTAGCCAACCAACCTTATGGGAGATCCCCCAAGATGAGTGCACTGGCCACGTGGGATAAAATGATACTCTTCCGTGACAGATTAGAAAATTATTGGCAAATTATTTTCGGATGCCATATCATATTTAGCTGGGAAAATGGGTACCCTCATTCCAGTTGCAGACATTTGTGGTCCGGATTAATATCCTAGGGCACGCCCGAGGATTTTACGCCAACTTGCGAGATAGTATCCTTGGAGCCCTAACCCTTTAGCATAGACTTTTGGCCTCCCAGAGCATTGCAAAAAACTTTTATCAAGAATTTTTAGACGGACAGGTCTACCGGAGGCAGAGCTATACAAAAAAGGCAATACGTTGCTGAACCAAAGATGAAATTATAAAGCTGTTGACATGCGCCTGGAGCCAGTTTTGAGAATACGCACGAGCCTCATGCAGCCATAAGTGGGTCTCGCTTATCCCAATACTCTTCCCGTCGCGCAATAATGCGTCGCCGGTTCTGTGTAACTGTCAACGGTCAGCAGAAGAAAATCAGATGTTCTTGTAAGAATTTCTGGGTGTAACTTATGGAGGTTTCGCATCCATTTTTACGCCGCAATTTAGGTCGATCAACCCTGCCCTATAGCCTTTTCTATTTAAATTTGTTGTCGTAATTTGACACAATCCGCCGATTACGACTAAAACCTTAATGCCAAATTTACGCCACTTTCAAGGTTAACTTTAGCCTGAAGAGGCAGCATCCAAACCTTCTTCTATTTCCGCTCCCGGATTTTCTCAAATCTTCTTCCGAGTGGTCCTTTCCGTTCATTCCACGAGAGCAATATAGTGAAAGTATGGAAATATGTCAGCAGTTTCGTACGTCAGCTTTAATTGCATTTGTTTAATTGCGCACAGATTGGGCAGATCGAGGTTAGGCAAAATGTACTTTACGCTAGTAAACAGACATATTGCATAATCTCAAAATTATTTTATGCGAAAGCTCGCAAATATGGGCAAGGGGTTAGCACAATTACAGGGTCACGAAAATAAAGGTTGCGAAACCTAAGGGTAAATGATCTGCTTTTAGAGTGTCGTTTGCGGAACACGTTCTGGAGGGGCACAACAAAACCAATCTCGCCCTGCAAGAATTGGCTCGAGCCATTGCCCCACATTCTGTTTTGGGCGAACTAAGGCGGCGCCATCTGTAAGCTTCAGGAATCCAAATCATGCGTGCGCGCAATACCTAGCTACTATCATACCACGCCGATATTTAGCTGCTCTTGCCGCTCAGCGCTTGAGGTTGTCAGTACTGAAGCACGTACACCTTATAGTCTGCGTCGTCGCGTACTCGCACCTGACGCGCGCTGGTTTCTGTGCCACTCGTCTGGTTATAAACATGTCCATCTGTCCCCCGCTGCTGCTGCCCTTTGACAATGGAATCCCAAGTGACAGCGAGAACTGAGTCGCTTGGTCCCCACTTATTGGTTCTAGTGATACGTTCTGGAGAGAGGCTAGAGGGGAGCCTGTGACAGGCTGAGATCTTCTTCGAACATATGCGAGTATTTTACAATTCCTACAATGCGGTCATTTGGCTAACATTCTAATGCAAGCACACGGTGTTCTCTACAGGGAATGAGAGTAATTGTGCAAACCGGGGTGAGTCCGAGATGGCGAGAACCAAGCCACTTGGCGGACCATCAGTTCCGGGACGCGTTCTCGACTGTTGGCACCGGGAGAGCCATCTCGCAAGGAACAGTGTTAGGTTTTTACCTCCGGGAATATTCGTTTTCCCACTGGGTTTTGATTTGCCCCGAGGAATTTCCCTACACCTTTGTCCAAATGGATGTTCAATTAGATAGATTCTCGTTTAGATTTATACATATCGGAGCACAGTCACTTGACTTTCGAGCTGCTCGCCCTTTTTCCCAGAAGAGAGTGGCTGTGGGTTGATGCTTGTCTCCTTGCGGCATGCAGGGTGGAGCCACCAGATCTCGGCATTTTGTTCGTAAGTTCAAAATCCGCCGTTTGGTGGCCGTTTTATACAAGAGATCCAATCCCACAATAATCTGGTTGGGGGTTGTGTTGTAATATATTGCTATATTAAAGCACAAGAAACAAGCACATATACAAACTACACGTTTATAACTGTGTCTCCTCGTGTTGTCTGCGGTCCATTATAGTTGATGTAATGGAGCTTTTTCAGTCGCCATGGATTCATCTGACTTGTTCATGAGCTTGCAAGCTAGCTAGCTAGCTAGCTAGAAACTGTCACTCATTACTCTCAAACTTCTCGTGCATTTGTATATTTATACGTCGTGCTTCATTGTTTATAAAACTCACACTTAATGGGACCATAAGGCTCAGTTTCGTTGCCTGTTACCCAATTATTTGCTGGACAAAGTTCTTCATCCAAGGTGTTGTTAATCAATTAATCATCGTACTAGCGGTCGCGACTTCATGAGCCAGATAGGGAGGGACATAACCCTACATTTCAGTTCATATAGTCCGTGGTCGGCACTGTCGACCATTCCCAATTATTATTCTATTATTGCCTCATCATGTTACGATATTTAGTGGCACAGTTGCCCTGAATATATATCATTATAATTGCTCTGGGACTCACAGCCCCGCTTCCATAATTTTCGCTAAATTCGTGTGCTATACAGCCGTACTCTATCTTTGGCTGTTACTTGGCCCCTTTCTATTGCATGTATATTTAAGATTTATTTAGTCGCTTCGTCTTCGTTACGACGATACAATACAGGCCACCACGTCATACTTTTGTTGCTTAGAGACGAACGTCTGTGGATGGACTGGGTCACATCATGAATTTCGCCGTCACCATTTCATGCTTGACATTCGAGTAAAGTACCAAATTTGCATTAGTCTTGGATGCCATGCCGCTCTACCACTTGGTACGACACACAGGCCGCTAAGCAATGCTATGAGCTGCTGTTGGATTGCGACACCGTCGCACTGGCTCAGTCCAGTGGAGATGGCCACTTATCAGTATATTCGCCGTGTGGAACACTGTGGACCAATAGTGTGTGAGGATATTTCAATTTGATATTGAGATACTGTTCAGGGGTTGTCTATCTTAATTGCAACAGTCGGTATTTAGCTTGAACGCCACGGGCCCAGTCTAGATTTTAGATGCAGAATATGCTACACATTAGTGAGCGCCGCTTGCAGCTAGCAACTATTCCAACATCTCTGTGCCATTCTACAACATTCGTGCAAGCATTGATTACTCGAAGCAGTTAATTTCCGGCCATTTAATTTGATCTAACACGTTCGGTGTCATCTTGGCAGCATTCTGAAACAGCTTTGAACTCAGCATAATGAGGTCATTTATTGCTTGGTAATATACACAACGGCCGTCGAAGGTTGTTTTCATCTGCAATTGGAGTTTCTAGTATACGTTTGGTATGGATGTATCTTAGAAACCGTTATTTTGTCTAGTCATTTGTTACGATATTGTGGTCTCTAAAGATTGGTAATATTCTCTCTAATCAAATGGCAAGTTTTGCAGCAGTTTGAAAGGCATCGGGAATAGAGTATTGTCTTGCGCCGGAGATATGCGAAGGTTCGACGCATGGTTCTCCACCTTTTTAAAATTAGTGGGCATCTTGACTTGTCAATTGCGGTGACCACAAACTACAGTACTGTAACTGCGACAGGAGCACGGCCGATCTAACAATTGAACAAGCTTCCGAACGTTTGCAGGTTAACCAGCACATGCTAGACTTCAACCGTCATTTGTTTCACGTAGTCCAGACATATGGAATCAGTACCATGACATTTCGACATTTTTCTGATTCCATTAAAGATCTCCTGTAGGTTGCATTTTGCACCCCAATGACATCACATCACAGTTGTCTATCAATGGCACAATCTAGATGCTTTGGGTTGACTCGAGATACTTATTGTGTTCTGGTAACTAGTTACTTTCAATTCTGAAGATGACGTCATGTTTCAGAACCTACATTTTTCCTGTCTTGGCCACGCGTCCTTTCGTCATAGCGATGTCAAATTGCAGGCTATCTCTACACAAATTGGTAACTGCTACAACCACAACTCTACTTATCGGTTGCCAAACAATCGTGGACCTTTGCATCTGTACCTTCGGGACACTTGACTTGTAAATGGTCGGCAATGCGAAGCTTGAGCACTCGGGCTTCGCGGAAACTTTGGCCTGAAATGTATATCTCGCTTATCATGGATAGGAAGAAGACATTGCCCATTAGGGAAGATTGACAAAGTTTCTTAGCCTACGACATGTAAGCACAAATGGACCGTCTCGTACTCATGGTACACAGTTGACCCTGAGCGCGCTAGTCTATCGAGACCATTACATCAGGTACCTTTCTTTAATTCTCCGCTCTACATAATATAATATTGTTGTTCTCGACAAACAATTCATGCGCGATGACGTGATGGCTATCCCTCCAAGTTTCGCTACATTGTTGCTTCAGCAATAGAGTCCATAATTACATATACGCATCGAATGTTTCAGAATGTTCTGCTTTATGCTTTACTACTTTGCTTAATAGAATCCAATAATCACATGTATATGCGTCGTGGCATTTCCTGTATCAGAATGTTCTGCATTTTCCTTGCTAATAAATATTGTTGCTCTGTGGTGGATTGGTGGTCAGCACCTGACTATACGGGATAAGGAGGACTACAACATATCCCCAAGTGCAGTATGCAGATGAATTATTTGTCGTTCGTTAGGAAGTGCTTCCAGTATCTAATACAATTATATCTTATTAGGCTCTGCACCATTCAAAAAAGTGCCACTTTCCACACCAATTTTTTGCTCAATCTAGTTAGTCACAACCGAATTGGGAAGAAACACTTTTTTGAATGGTGCACCCTTGAAAAAAGTACACTTTATCACTAGTCCTAATTCAGCCCCAAAAAAGCCAATTATCGCAAGGGTTCATTTTCCCATACAAACTAGAAAAAGTGGTCAAGACCTATTTTTTATCTCGTTTATCGCTAAAAGCAGTTAGACTCGACCCATTCCACCACTTTTGCAGCTCCATCACTCCACGTCAACACCATTATTTGTTGGTGCTGATAATATATTACCGATTCGAAACAAAATAGTCAACTTCGATCGAGCTCGGACTCACCTCGGTCTTTAATATCCCTTTGTTTCCGAGCGCTGGGTTGGCCTCAGCTGCTAAGCAATTTCGTCCTATTCTCCTCCGTCGGCTCCCCTCTTCTCCGTCGCACTATTATATAGCTCCTCCACCAAAATCACCCGCAAGCCTTCATTATTATGAATATATGGTTGCATACTATTGAAAATCGAGCTCACTTTTGCATTCTGCGGTACAATCCGACATAACCGGTTGGTACGCTGTCTCTCCTACCGATCTATTCTCGAGCGTCTGCGAGGAAATGAATTCTGATTATGGAAAATGATTTCGCGACAATTCTTACAGAGAATCGATATAGCTTAATCTCATTCTTAGTCGTGGAAATAAGCTACCGCAACATTCGCATACGACTGTTGAGGTTACTGCTCTAACTTTTAATTTATTACTCATAAATAAGTGGACCTTGATTATATCCTGGCACAGGATATTCCTACTGTGTGCTGCTTTTAGATTACGCCATCGCCAATATAACTCGTGTCTGCTATCTCGGTAGCATGAGCGAAGGAGATAACGACCGATCGGGGGATCTCACATTCTAATCTTCCATATTTGGTTACAGGTCGCAGAAGATATAGCAAGCTACTTCTCAGAATAGGATACTATTAGTGACATGATTGAGATTTTGGTGAGCTGATGTAGGAGAAGCAGTCGAGTAAGGATATCGTATCCATCGTCAGTTTTGTTAACCCTGGATTTCAAGTATTTTTCATAGGACCTCCGCTCTCACCACCACCGGGCACAACATGTGACATCCTAACCTTGTTGAGGAGACGTCGCAGGAAGAAGTAATGGGATTAAGTGTGGTTATCGCCGCCTTGGACCTCGTCCTATGCGACAGCCCTCTGCCGGTCAAAGCTCCTCTCCAGCCACCTTGGTCTGTAATCAGCTTGCACCACGCTATTCTCTTGCCAGAGGACAGCAGCGGCAATTATATATAATCAGACGAGAGCACCGAAACCAAAAATAGCACCACGGTGTGGCGCGAGAAATGAGTTGGTTACTTTCCGTGCACAACTAGATCTGTTAGTTCGAGAGTGTCGTCGGACGCGAAAATGTCGACGAGGTCACCTTAGTGTTTTGTAACTCGCGATCTGGGATGTGCCTGCGCCGCGATTGCCGTCTCACCTAACCCGTAGCAAACCGGCAATCTCAGACAAATTCTCGTGCCACTATGACGACTCTACCACATGAAGATTACCATCCGGTTTTACGATCTAAGAACTTGCGAATTACAAACCAGATGCACACTGCGCCGTAGTGGCCTCCGCAACCAGGAAGATGGCAGCCCACCTGTCTGTGGCACGACACCTCCGTTCAGGGGTTGTGAATTGTACCGTACCTTGCAATCCGGTTTGTAACCGCAACCAAAATCTACAGCTATGAGCTGAACAGGGAGGGCGAGAGGGCGAAATTGGTTCAAAATTAATTAATTAGTATCCCTCTGATCCTACTATACGCCCACCCCAATATTGCCCACTATTTGCCCACCGTCACTCCAGACGCCATGTGTGTTGGGACCTGCTTTTCGAGTAAGTAGATGCACATGGGCCACCTAGCCCCAGATCGCAGTCCTGCTCACGCAGCCGCTTGTGATCGTGACTTGTCTCCCGATAGACATCTCAATCCTCCTCTTGTTGCTGGTAGCGCCTAGTACCTAGAGACAGGTACATAACGTATACCTCACCACAATCTACGACCGACCGTCCTCGGACCGCGCAACAGGATGGAAATGTTATGTCGTCATTCGTATCAATCAATAATATACCGCTCTACCGCTCAATAATCAATTGCCGACTAGTAGTAACCTATCTGCCATGTACACGGCACACGCCCTTGTCCCGTTTGTCCAATACAAGTGTTCATCAGGCCCTGTGGCGATTCGTCGCCCCGTCTGAACAAGAAGTATCCGATGGAAGATGTGAGCTAAGTCTCTTATTTGCTAAATTTCGAACGCCCTCATCACATGTGCACAGTCGAACAATGCAGCATATCCAACTGTTCGCGCTGAAAAGAATTAATATTTGTCTTGCAGAATGGATAATTCGGAAATTTGTGGACTGCCGAACGTAGTGGTTTTTGTGTGCTTGAGGCAAGTCAGGCATTATTCGTTTGCGACTCGCGAAATCACGCCTTCTGTGAATATTATTGGTTCGCCCTCGTCACTGCCGTTAAGGTCATTAGCATATACACATTTGAATGTGAAAACCGATATACGCGGTAAAACTGTAAGGTGTACTAAAACTGCAAGTAAATCATGTTAACCATATAGATGCACTATATTGTCAGCATCGCCTAATATACCCAGAAGTCCGAACGCAACTGGACTTTCCGAGCAACCAATACATTTATATAATAGAAGTAAGTACAACACCAAAATATCACAAAAGCGGCACGTAACCTTCAGATTGAATCCACTACAAAGCTGAATGGTTGGCGAATAAACTCTAAATCTGTCAATGGCTCGAACAGAGTCCACGTCTCGGAGCAACTGCCAACTCAGCACTTGAACTATCGGCTGTAAACATAAATATTGATTGGTCATCGATCTGTAGTTTTAGTTCAGTAATGTTGGTGTCCTAATAATGTCGAGCTGTCGATGGTGTGACGATTTATTGCGGCATATGCCTCACGCATTTTGGAATTTCGCCAATTCTCTGTCAAAGAGTAATATCAAACTTAAGCGGTAAGGAATATAGATCTCGTCACTGAGCTTGCCTAAATATTAATTCATCAGGATTTCATATGCAATATTTCCGAAAAATTGTTCGTTGTCAATACAGCCTAACGTGGCAATTTCGCGAATAAGGGAATTGCATGTTGGTCTATTCATGGTGCCCTGATACTTGTTAAACAAGACCATACAATTCTAATCATTGTATCAATAAACATCTGATATACACCTATCACATGCGACAGATAACCAGTTCCTGCGGACACAGACACACATATATATTGTTATATCTTCATTTCGCCAATTTGTGACATCCGAGCGCGAGTCACAGTGATACACAAACCTTCTATCACACCGTAGCACTCGAAGAGTCAGAGCAATGACATCTAACCACTAAATCCGTCGACCAATGCTGCTCGGTGCAAAATCTAGGACTCCATAAAGTGTATAAATATACCCGATGTATGATGAACACTTCGAGTGCGGTTCGCTGCGAGAGCGAAACCACCTTAGTCTCTAGTACATAACGACTTCCGAACATCAAGAGCGACTTAGAAGAACTTATAGACGGAAGAACTTTTTGATTGACAGTGGGACTATCGCGGAAGTTGCTTGAGCGAGCCAAAAGCGCGGTCTGCGGCGCGTTCGGCTCTCTGATCCGGCACCAATGAAATTCGAGGGCGGGCCAGGGAGGGCAGAACATGACCAAGAATGACACAGGGGGGAGTTACATATCTCTCTTAGCATGATCAGATGATTGCGACAGATAACAGAGACTGTGTCGAGACTGAGCATGGCGATGGTCCGTGACTGGCAAACGCACTGCTATCTTATCTCAATTCGGCACTATCCAGTAACCGTCTCACCATCTTGACGGTCCAGTATATATTGTATTCACTAGTGATCTTTTTGAATTGATCTATACAGTGAGCAGTATTTGCTGACTATTCGAAGTTCGATTTCAAGATATTTCTCCAGCAGCAGCGTCATCAGCAGCGCTCTGGACTAGCGGAGATTGCCACAGACGGTATGTACATTAATATGCTTCTCAAATCTCTACATAAACAGTGAAAGTCAAATAATCAATTTGGCAGAGTGGGGGATGAACCGAATTTTTTTTTCTTGTCGGAGAGTTTATCGGCACGTGGATTTTGCGTGAAACCATCGCTCCCATGGGCGATATGCTACGATGTTTGTCTCATTTGTCTCCTACTTGAACATAGGAATACGCTCAAACGTAAGAGAAATCTAACAACGTTGGGTGAAATGGATAAATCATGCCGTATAGTATCACAACAATTGTTTTATGGAACGGAAATGCAGTATTATCAGCATTATCCTGTTTCCATGGGATCGTTGACGTTTTGTGTTCTACAATTGTGGTGGCAAGATGGCCAGCTACCGACCACTGGTTTTCAGCTGTAGGAGTAATGTTGCAGTTTGGCAATGTAATCTGTTTTGACTGTTTGCTCTGAGTACCCTACATAGGTTTTAGTGGCCAACAGGATTGGTGGTTAGATCGTTCGCACCCTATCATGTCCATCAGCGATTGAAACACTTGTCTTTGGTGGTACACTCAGAAATCAGCAGAGCTTCAAGTTGGGCCAACTCTCTAAATTGGAATCTCTTAGCAGCACATAGTGGGTAATGTTAATGTTAGATTAGTACTCTTATTCATTATAGATATTATATCGTAATCTGTTTACGGATTGTATATTACCTGCCGCGATAAACGTTTGCATTGTTTAAGTTTAAGCTAGAAACCAGCCGATGTAGTATGGTACAAATAGAGCCATTTAATCACGACGCCCATCTGCAATCGCCTGTCGCCATATATTCCGACATCTATACAACTATTAAAGGCATTACGGCTCGTTCAGTTAGGTTGATTTAGGATAGCGTGAATAACTGAGGCCCACGACCACAGACCGCGGGTCTCGCCCACCTGCGGTAGGTACAGATCCCCATCTACCGAGAGGGAACACTATTGTCTGTACTCTCGCTGTTACTAAGCCAATTGGTATCTATTATTGGTTAGCATGTATCTCTATGCTTGCTCATATTGCTCAAAATTAATCACCGGTCCGTATGTATTACTGTCGATCGAGTGTATATTATCTCCTTCCACCCAGAAATGACGCGGTGGAACAATGACTGTAGATTCTGGATATGGAAATCGCGTCCGCACTTCCTCGCCCTCGAATGCAATGATTCGCTTAACAACTGTGCCTTCTGGATCGCGCGGGTTCCTGGTCGCATGACCGATTAGTCCTGATCGAACCGGAGTGCAAAATCACTCACCTTAGTACGATAACTTCTCCTCGTTTATATGAGTTGTAATTCTTTGCATTCAATTTCCATAGTAACGTGACATCCTTAGCTAGTCCATTCGTCTCTGGATTCAGCGTTGGTCTGGACGGACGTTAGTTCCCCCCCCGGCATGCACCTAAAAGAAATCCACTCACGTCATTGAAGACCCATCTATCACCCCTATCCACACAACATGGTTTGCGACATACGCAATGACCGGTACCCATGACAAGCCGATGAGTACAGTCTTAGCGGTGTACCTGAATGTTGCCCGAGTACTCCGTAACCGCCGACATACAAATCTCGAAGATATGGAGGACATACAGTATCGATAAGAACAAGTTTTTCACGCATCAATTGCAAATCGACGATGCCTCTACAGGTAGGTAAAGGTTATGACGGAAATGGGAGACGAATAATCACTACTGTATGGCAATTGCTATCGTAAGGGCGATGTTATAATGTATCATATTTCATTTGGTGTCAACTTAGTAGCGGCCGTTTTGGGGTGGGGTTAGGGATCCTGCAAGTAATACCAAATTCAATCAGAGGGAAACATTTACCTGGTAAAGACTTTGCCGTAACCCTAACCTTGTGGTCTGCAAAACACTGGAAAGCTCTGAGCACTTATATGCTATAGATGCTGTACTATTAATTATGTATGACAAAATATATTGAGAAGAGAATGTGTCAGCCATTACAGCTGCACTCGTCTCCGTTTTGCAGTTATAAGCAGTTAAGTCACATACGATTTCAATATCAAAGCATATGTGTAAGACGCAGACTTGTAACATTACTAAACAAAATATAACAACCATCGCTTATAAGAGAACGCCCATTCCACCATCCATCGTCCGCAATAGTAACATCCCGACCGAACACCGCGCGCCATACCCGTACATTGTCGCTCCATACGGCCTTCAGGATAATAACCGTCTTCAATCCACCCAGTCCGTATCTATAAGGCCAGAGAATAAAAGAAACATAACAATTTATGAAACCAGTTAGGATAGAACCAAGCACTTCTCATACACGTTCCCACGACGATGTCAAATCCTGGTGAGTAGATTCTGATTCAGAATTATACGGCGATCCACTAATCGCACTAGAAAGTGGCGAGTCTGGAGTCTCCTCAGGAGGACTCCCGGAGCTATCCATATGCATAGTTCTCATATAGCTAGAACCACTGAGGCCAGGATCGGAATTGGTAACGCCCAATACCCACTCCACCGCCGTCTCAGGAAGAACTCCGCCCAGGACGTAATACAAGAAGCTACCCTTACCCACAAATTGAGTGCGACGGAGCGAATTCTTGTCGTCAGACGTCAGACAGTCAAAAATTGCAACGTTGAGTTCTTTGAGCGAGCTGCCAGACGACCGATGAGACGTGCTGGCAGTCGAGACAATTGACGAAGCCGTACCACTAATAGCACGGACAGCCGACGTGTAAGCCCTTCCGTAGATAGTGCGAATATTCTCAGGCCAAGACAAGACATCGGCGCGAATGGAGGTATTAACGGATCTATAAGGCGAAGTTGCAGGAGAGTAGGATCGAACATGAGAAGAAGTCGGAGAAGACGTTCCACGAGCCGACGCGCTGGAAGGTGCCATAAATGGTGAAGACGGTCCGGATGAGTAAGTTGACGGAATAGGAACTGACATGTTAAAGGATCCAAGGCGCATGTGAATAAAGGGAACACCCTGAGGAGCCAACTCACGTTGCATGCATAACGCGAAGGACGTCAAAGCCGACGCAATGACACATTCAGGAGCATGGAAGGGAGGGCAAAGTGAAGGAAGAATCGATGGCGTAAGAAGCAGAACCCTAGCATTGTGTCTACGCACAAGGGGAATAAATCCCTGAGACAATAACGCCACCGATCCAACAACCTTCGTATACAGTATATCGGACCAATCATACGCACTAATCGACTCCACAGGTCCAGTGGGATAATACAGATCCGGAAGAATAATCACACCGGCAAGGTGTTGCTGCCTGTCTATGAGATCTGCAAACTTATCTACCACAGCATTTCGATCGACAGACTACACCAACTCCGAGTTAAAACAATGTCTGCAATATAAAACCAAGAGCAAACGAGTAACATACGTCGGGACTAGGCATGATCAAGGGACGAATATCGGGACTATCCTCCTTCAAAACTAGATGCTCTTCTCCAGGCTGCACGGTCATGAACACAATGAAGCCGCGACGCTCAAGATCTGCAGCAATAATTTTTGCTATAGGTTCTCGAGGTGAACTTGCAAGAACTATATTACGTTAGCCTCTAATCTCCGAAACTATAGACAGTGGGCCCTGTACCGACTGCCTCAATCCTAGCTCCATTGGCAGCTTTTCTCGCATGACGACTCTTCCTTTTAGTTTGATATTTTCGCTGAGTATAGGTATATCCTGCGTACGCAGAGCCCGCCACTCCGAGGACGACAACAGAGACGAGAATCTTATTCTTGCCAATCCAAGTCGCAATCCTCCTTAAAGTAGACACAGGAGGTGACGGAGGGGTAGTGGGCTGCTGCACAGTAACCTTTGAGATATGGATGGATGGAAGTGACTCGACACCATTCAGTATTTGATCCCTTTGCAAGATTATCCAATCTGTGACGGTCTGTGAATTCTCAACAATATCTTGAACAGTCTTGTTAATCAGATCTGTTGAATAAACATTAAAATCGTAGACCATGTCCATAATAATGGATAATGGGTCGCGCGACGGGGGGCCGGGCCACTGATTCGACATCTTGGTTGTTTCGTTCTTCTCTAATCACAGCGACGACAGGGTACGATCGAGCGACAAGCACACGTAATTACAGTCTTCTCAAAATTCAATAACCAGTCCCAAAAATGTGTCCAGACCAACTAACTAAATTGGATCAGCAAGCTAATTGCGTGGAATTGTAAACGGTACTGAATGTAGCCGAAGATGAACGACGGTCAACTGACTCAAATTAGAAGCCTGGGGCTGGGCAGTGGTGGTCGATCATCCGTGTATGACATCCATCAGTCTTTCATATACCAAACGTGAATAGAAAATAACGTTGCTTTGTAACTTAAAATATTACCAGTAATGTTTATTGTTCCGAGCTATAGAGTGTACGCTCTGAACCTAAATGCCACCACATTTTTGCAAGCTTCGTGCCCGGTTATACCCACTCTGCGGGTATAAACCATCATACTGTTCCAGTTGGTCTAGGGTTACTATGACGTAAGTTCCAAATTCGAGTAAGAAAAATATATTCCTTTAAGTGTGCGTCCTATGGCTGTGCATCGCATATACGAGCTGATTCTTGCATAGCTACGTCCAGTGGGACTTAGCAGAATGCAATTAAAGGATTCTTCTATTTGAATGTCACCGAAATGTCGCTGACATCAAATGTCGCACCTATACCTCTTTTCCGTAGTGGCATATTACGACGCGACAAACGGACCTTGGAATTAGCTGCAAGATATGAACAGCT
Source organism: Lipomyces doorenjongii (assembly GCF_038497915.1). Classification (NCBI taxonomy): domain Eukaryota; kingdom Fungi; phylum Ascomycota; class Lipomycetes; order Lipomycetales; family Lipomycetaceae; genus Lipomyces; species Lipomyces doorenjongii. The sequence continues at coordinate 130,890 of NW_027118106.1, read as the reverse complement.
AGTATTCCAGCCGGTAAGTAACGACAACAAAATTGTGACGCCTTATTAAAGCATAATTAGTCAATTGTTCGAAAGGCTCGCGAGAAAGATCTAAAAATACCAGTGAAATATTCCAACGGACGAGAAAGGCCAATATCAATTCTGTCTCGAAGCTATTTTAGAACAAGGCTAAAACGATACGCACATTTTAATTACGTGTGGAATGGTGTCATTGAGGTGCGATTTGTGTAACGTTTGTAATTGCGAGAGTTCTTTTAACACGAGGCACAGGACGTTTTCCACAGATGGAATCTAATGAATAGGAGATCTGTTGGGCTCGCCACAGTATCAGACAATGATCAGACCAGCTATATGGTTCACAATAGCGTATGTAACTGCTGGGCCTGACATTGAGCTTAACAGTTGCATGCTAAACGGTGGTAGCTACCCGTCGGTGCTCTGTCCAATCCAAACGATAATCATCAAAACGATCATTCAACGTCACGCAAGTTGCGGGAAACATGCACGGACTATTTTCGTCGTTTATTTGACCAAGGTTTGGTTCAAAAATCAAAGGAAACAATGTTCTGGAGCTGCGAGTCACAAAGATGGTTCTCAGAACATGATGCACGAAGAGTGTGGTTTAAAGAACCGTTTCAACTTGTTGTGAATATGAAATACAGGTGGAGTAATATTGAGTTTGTCCTCGTAGTCTTATGCTAACGGACTACAGAGTGGATATCGGGAAGGAGTACACTATAGATTTGCAGCCTTTAACAAATTTTCCTGACAGGATTACTGTGACATTCGATCGACTTGATCTGCTTTGGACTGCTAGAGCATTGCAAATGGTAGTGACGCCCAAAAAATTTGGGGAGCTTAGGGTAATTTATAATATGATTCAGACCCTTCGTTTGGTCTCCAATTGTGTTAACAAGGAATTGTTTAGCCATATATGGGATTAAGAGTGGCACATCCGCTACACAGAGGCTTGGAACTTCCAGTAATTTTTCAGTACAGTGACTCAGGAACATTCACAAAACTGCTCTACCCAGGAGCGTCGAAAGGCGATTATGAGCTTTGCTATAGGAATCGTCATTTAGGTATCCATCTAGATTCCACCTATAATTCATATGGATACTTTACCTTTGACTTCAATAATCCACTCTTCAATGATCCTTTATTTCAGGACCTTAAGGTAAACGATAGAGTCATCTACTCTGATTACGTTTCTTATCATTTTTTAGGGATTTCATAAATTCGAAGTTGCCGAGAAGACAGCAAAGTATCTACAACAGGATCCTACACTAAACTTGCGAGTGTCTTCTTATGAGGGAAGCGTCCTAGTGTGTCCAGAGACAGGGGACCTTTTAGAAGAAAGGGATTGCGAAGTTTGGCAAGTATAATTGCCTATTATTTAAACTAAACTCGGCTGACACCCTTAGGCGGGTGAATCTTCCTAGACATACATACGAGACAATCAACAGCGCATTATTTCCTCCATGGATCCATCCGAGACAGGTTCGACCGGCAAAGTCACTGACAGTTGGATATAAGCTGTATCAGTCAGTGCCTAATAAGGGCAGACCTAAAGCGCGACTTCCATTGTGGCAGATCACAGACAATGGTGTGCCAGTTTCCGAGAAGTGGTACGTTGCTACGCACAAGAAGGATATGGCTCAGAAATTTGGGGATCACGAGTTTACTAGGGTAACTGTTCAAACTGGGTCGAGCCGTCAGATAACTAATGCGAAAGTTTTAGAGCCCTTGCGTGTTCTCGCCGCAATTTGTACAGGTAATTTCGTACCTCGAAGAATGTGCAAAGCCTATTCAGTACGTAGCTTGCAGCGTGTCGGAGTTGAATGGCGAGGTTTTACCAGCGATGGCGTTACATATATTGCTAGGCCAGTCGACAGAATTGATCAGAAATATTATAGTACATCCAGAAATCGTGAGCTCCCAGTACGAAGTAATTGTCATCTGAGTCTGACCAATCTGTAGCAACCCGTAAAGAAGTATGATGGTTCAGTAGACTTCCAAAGTGACTGGAGACAAGATCTATTGAGTTTCGGAGAAGATGCACTTCGGACAGGATTGATAGAATGCTCTTTGCATGATGATTCTAATCACGCCTCACTTAGGAAGAGTCACATTTATACTTGTTCCCTTCGCGTATCGATGTTGTGGAGACTGTCACAATATTTCAATTATTGGATCGGACGAAATCGCAGCGGCGTTCCTACGCATTTGATTGATTTCTCTAAGCTGCGTCTACTTCCTCACGAACAGTACGTCCTCTTCGAATTACAGACAGTGATTGACAAAGTAAAACACCATATGAGTGGATATGAGCCAAAGAATGCATTAAATCATATTCTACACTTTTTAGAGAATAGGATTTACCGTGAATACTACCAGTTTCTGAAGATAGAGATTGAGCAGCTGGTAGTAAGGAGGGCGGTGGATTTTGATACTTCCGCCAAAAAATTCCAGTTCTGGACTAGTGGCAGAGGACTTGTTATGACTAGTGTGTTCTCGAAGGTATTAGATCTAGTCAATCATTTACTGCATCCATTTTGGCCATTTATCACAGAGGTACGGAGTCAGATTAGATTAGATGCTGATGCGCTGACTAACTTTTTACAGTATGTCCACCGCCAACTACATTCAGGATCGAAGGTGAATGATATTATCCTAGATTTCTATCCGCGGACCCACATAGCGGCTGCTCGGATGCAATCAGACTCAACCTATCCCTTATTTGTGACGCCTGATACTGATATTCGTTACGAAGATCCGCTAATGGGAATGCCTGTCACTTCCGATATCGGATATCTTTCTGAAGAACTCAAATCAGGCGTTAATGACGCGTACTTGATCATGAAAGGATTTCAATGGCTACGTCACTTAAACAGAACGGAGAATTCGCATGGAGGAAGAGTTGACGATTCTAAATTTCGGGTGACATCTTCAGAGCAACTAGGGGACACAGACATGTATCCGGATTTCACCTACCAGGAGAACTTAGCGGCCATAGAGTCTCAAGCCTATGGATATGTGTCTGTCCGAGATCTCGACAATTCCGGACGGTATGCTGAAGTGCTGTCACGATACCGGACAGAGATTGCTCGATCTGCAAACTTGACAGTTCTAGAATTTTATTCGGTATGCATTGGGTCTTATACAATGTTATTCATCAGCAAAACTGACTATTTAACAGCAGACATCCGGTATGCATGGAGCGGATGGCGAAGCGACTCCTGACACTGTGCGTTATGCCTTAAAGCTAAACGACAGGATTGATATTTCCATAGCTGTTGGCAATAGATAAGAGAGTAGATAATTGGCATGATTATCATTAGTTCTAAGGGTTATAAGATTAGTGCTATGAGTTTTGTAGGCATGTAATTGTAGTAATAAAAGTCTTTTGGTCAACTTACATGGGCTAGGGTTACAACATAAAGTTCTGCACGGGATGCCGCATATTCAAATGTTTTTTGGGCTAAGCATGGTCGTGCAGTTCCAGGCAATTTACGATACCAAATTAAATATCTAATAACTGCCAGAAATCTCACAGTTCCTGGTGAGTTACCAGTACACCTTGCCATATTCCCGCCAGCGGAGTATACTTGAGGCAGTTACAGTGACTCATAATAATAGAAATCAGTTACCTATTATATAATTCCAGTTGCTAAGTTGCAGAAGTATCTTGCTCAAAATTCCTACCAACAGTCGCTATCGATCTCTCGTTCGGCATCTGTTATTTCCTCCTCTAAACTTCACAAGTCGCAATGTCTCAATTCTTCAGCGATCTTTGGGACTCAATATTTACTCCAGGAACGACGCCAACTTTGGTGAGAGCTACTCATTATTCGTTTGCTGCACTCCTGATTACACTCGTTGTCCTCTGCATTACTACTTACAACAAGCACTTCTACTTCTTAACAGGCATTGCGAGCTGCCTTTGGGCTACTCTTACATGGTTCATAGGAGAACTGGACAAGATGAAGGAAGAAATGGCGAAGCAAAATGCTCCGGTCACAGAGGAAGTAGAAGATAACGTCATCGATAGAGAGGATACAACCGAAGAACCCAAGACCGAGGAGCAAAAGAAAGATGATTAAATTATGGAATCAATATTGGTGGATAGGAGAGGTATTGACATATAGAGAAACCATAGATTTTGGATGTGAACGTGATGTATCATATGAAGAGCTGGATGATGGATTTATGTATATTTAATAATCAGGATAAATGACTTCAGAGAAAGGCAGCAGATCGCACAGTGGCGACTATAGTCAACTACTGAATAGATACCAGCTGCAGCAACCCGGTTAACTGTTTACAAAATAGCTTGGACTCTCTCGTGATCTCTATTTTCCAAATGCAAATGCAGCACCATATTTAGATGTTTTCTCAAGGACCTCTCCGTCTACTGGGCTTTTCCCATCACCCAGGCTCCGACTTACCTCATCCCCTCCCAAATGAAGCTTTTCTAGCTTGCAGAGAGTTTTCTCTGCCACATCAATGGCTTCTGAAGGGACTCCGGCCAATTTGGCAATATGCAATGCTTGTGACCTATGATTGACTCCACGCCGCAGCTTGTGCATGAAATAAAATACCCCGTTTTCATCTTCCTTGAGATCTGTACAGTAACATGCTGCGTGAGGCAAGTCCTCAATCATTTCAGCCAAGTCATGGAAATGCGTAGCAAACAATGTACGTGACTGATTAACATAATATAAATGGTGAAGACAGCCATATGCAACTGCGAGGCCTTCAACTGGAGTTGTGCCTCTTCCAATTTCGTCCATTATCACGAACGATCTTGAGGTAGCCCGTTTCAATATATTAGCAGTCTCGAGCATTTCAACCATGAACGTCGACTCATCGCGATACAAATTATCAGCGGAACCGACACGGCTAAAAATTTGATCCACAACTCCTAACTCGGCGAAGTTCGCAGGAACAAAAGACCCCGCTTGGGCCAAAATATTTATTAACGCATTTTGCCTTAGAAAAGTGCTTTTACCTCCCATGTTCGGTCTAGTCCGCGTCAGTCACGCGGTAACCTACGCATTCAAAAGTCGTGCGGTCTTTACTTACCCCGTAATCAGCCATAATCTCTCCGCCCTTCCCAAGAAGCAATCGTTCGGTACAAACGATACACCTTTTTCTTGGAGACCGTATTCCACTGTCGGATGGCGTCCGCCGATTACGTGGTGGGAACTTCTACGTCATGTTAGATACGGAAACCAAGCTCAAACCATTTCTGCCATACCCATTATGAAGAATTGGTCGTACTAGCTTGCGCTCGCGAGCAAGAGTTGCGAACGAGCTCGCAACGTCGAGCTCGTCGAGCGCTCGAGCATTGCGTCTTATGGGCGACATATGCTCCAAAACCTAGCAAGCAATCAGGAGGTAAATACTCTAACGTAGACCTAGTAACATACACTCTGCCGGATATTTTGAAATATTTTTCGCTCTTCAACTCGAATTAGCACCTTATACGAGTCTATGCGATTACCTATAACGGTCCATTTCTATGATTCGTCAGCATTTGCAGAGCAGCGACTAAGCAAAATCTGCATACGTCCAAATGATACGAGCGCGTATTTTTCCTAGATATGATACATCGCGCAGTCGTATTACCATGCTCCGTCTTGGTTTCCTCAAATTTTGTAATATCCTTTCCAGATGCATGAATATAATATCCCAACGACGGCGACCACCGTAGGTCAAGCGTGGGGCCCAGAAGTCTCCGCAAGTCGTTCTCCAGCCCATCTCTAAGTGTGATGCATTCGTCCAGAGACTTGTGCAGCCTCAAAAGAGTCCTCGATGCGCTGAGCGCAGTGTCAGTACTATACCTCAAGGAGATAATTCAACTTACTTGCGCTTCATAATTTCCATAGTCTCAATTGGAGCGCCCTTTCTAGTCTGTGGCTTCTTCTTCTGCGCTTTCTGTGTGGAAATCATTCTGTCAAAACCATTCTTCGATTCCAGATGCATTAAACTTTCGGCCTCTTGCTTTTCCTCGGCAGATAGATGACGAATGACCATGTCATGATCAAAGGCGCTCGATATTAGATCCTCCAAATCACTCAAGTCGATGAGTCTCTCTAGCAGTAGAGGCAAGCTCTCTGACGCGCTGGGATTCTCGACAGCTTGTGTTTGCAAATATTCGTCAAGCAAACTTCGCAATCTCGCAGTGTTCTGAATTGATTGAAGCAAACCAAGCATATCTTCAGCATCACCACGTCCGAGTGTGAGCTTCTGGACAACCCGATTCGAATCGTGCGTACGTTTGAGATAAAGAACAACCATTTCATGCAAGTGCTTATCATTGAGGAACGTTTGAACTAAGCTTTGGCGTTGATTAATAGTCACAATCGAAGTCGCAGGAGATGCTAAAATGTCACAGATAAGTACCAACACAACCATCACAGGACGCATTTGCAATCTTACAGAGCCAGTCGGATAGTAACCTAGTCCCAGACTTAGTCACAGTCCTCTTGACTGTGTTCAATAAGCTTCCACTAGTCACTTGATCTCGTAATGTCTTCTTAATCTCCAACGCTCGCAGCGAATTTGCATCGATAAGCATGTTGTCGACAGGTATCCGACGTACTGGGGATTGTAATTTGATTTTCGTCTCTGGTAGTATTTTTTTAACATAGTGCAAGAGCGCGTTGCATGCACTGAGTTCGTCGTATTCGAGCTTGCTCAGGTCTACAGACTCCAAACCTTCACCGTCAAAATGTCTACTCCATGCTGACAAGAACTTGTCACGTTCTGCCTGAAGCTCATCGTCGCTGAGTTCAAACAATAGTTCGGAGGACCTTCCAACCTCCGGAAAATCCTCATACGTTATGAAATACTGTTGTTCCTGGATCTGGCGAAACAGCTTCTGCGCAATTCCAGATTTCAGACGCTTGTTAAGTAGAATCTCATTGGGGGATATTCGTGCTAAATCGCTTGAGATAGTCTCACACGAACTCAACTGGGTCAGAAAGTCTCCTGTAGAAAAGTCCAGCCATGAGAGGCCAATGTGAAAGTTTTCGACATCCGGATCTTCTATTTCACCTGACCGCAATTCTGGCAGCGGCTTTTGGCGTAAGGACACTGCAAGGATATAGTTATTCTGAGTGGGATCCAGAAATTTTTCGTCAATGAGTGTACCAGGCGTAATAATGCGGCAAACCTTCCTAATGTACATATTATTTTTTGTCTTGCCAGATTCAGAATCGTCAAGGTCCTGAAGTTCTAATATTGCGGAATCACTAATTGCTGCCGCCTGATGTGCATTTCCAGATTTGGTATTGACATTGGGAAACTCCTCGCTGATGGCAACATACTTATTTAAATCTTGAACAAGAATCTTAATATATCTATCAAGATGCATAAATGGAAAACCTGCCATAGACACTGGTCCATGAGCGGTCTTCTTCTTTGCCAGTCGCAAATTTAAAAGTGGCGCATATTCATCAGCTTGATGAAAGTACAGCTAAGAGTCGAGATTAGAATTTTTAGACTCAGCAAGTAGTAGTAGCAACCAATGTACCTCGTAAAACGATCCTACCCTTGTAAGTAGTACGCAGTTTGGCAGACGCTCCATATTAACTTTAGCATCATGTAGAACAGTGGGATAGATTTTGTCAACCCTATTGCTTTCAGCTAATTCGACTAACGCGTCGAAATCCGCTCGAGAATCGTCGGTAACAACAAGTCCTTGCTCAATTTGATCACTGTATGATGATGCTTTTGATATTCTTCGTTTTGTCGACTTTGAGAAGGTGGAGGTAGCCGTCGACTTCGCAGTCCCATAGTTGGTTGTACTACAGCTGGAGGCACACGGAGACAAAGGCAGTCTGCGGTTTGGACGTGAGAATGTATTCGTCGAAATCAAAAGACATTGACGATGTAGGCACTGAGTAGATCGGCTTCTCAATGTATCGCATCCACGACCTGTCCAGCTGGACTTACTATTCCGGGCAGATATACTTCGGACACATAGGAGAGATTGTTGAAATTTCTTCAAGGGGCGCGACATAGCACTCCTTTGCCCACCTTAAAGTGTGGATAGCGTAACTTTTGGTGTACATACAAGTTCGACGACACTGTCTCAGATTCCCGAAATTTCAAATTCCGGAGAAGTCCTGAACTACGGCACTGAAGATGTGATCCACCATCAGCGCGTCAATATACGGTCTACATAAAACGGATGCCAAACGCGACACGCCACGACTTTGGTAAATGGCCGGGTAGCAAACTGGACAAATTATGTGGCCGGGTAAACTGGAAGAGAACCACAACCCCTCTTTCTTCAAAAAACAGCGCCTTCAATCAATATTGCCGTCGCGGATGTCGTGAATGCATATGGCATTTTATCATATAAAATATAATTACTACAAGTTTTGACAATTATATACTTATGAATGATACCAAACGGTCAGCTGTCTCCAGATGTTCCCCACACCGTCGACAACAAACCTCGACGTCTCACGAGTTTACGAACCGGCTGAGGATACTTTCCTGTTTTTAGATCTTTTACAAGAAGAGCTTCCATTCATCCAAAAGCGATTTGCGGCAGCAAATGCACCCACGCCTTTAGTAGTCGAAATTGGTCTCGGAAGCGGTATAGTCACGACCTTCTTTCATAAGAACATTCTGCCAGACGCACTCTTTATCGGAACGGACATAAACCCTTACGCGTGCTCTATATCAAAAGAAACATCAAAAGAAAATGGAGACACGAGGTATTTCGATGTGTTAAGAACGAATTTATGGGATGGTCTGCGACCTGGATTGGTGGACGTATTACTTTTCAATCCGCCCTATGTACCAGATGAGACCGTTCCGTCTATTGAAAATGCTGTCAAAACCGATGATTGGTTAGATTTTGCCTTACTGGGTGGCTCAGATGGGATGCAAGTCACGTCAGCTGTGCTGGATCGTTTAGAAGAATTCCTGAATCTGGCGCGAGGAGTTGCGTACATTCTGTTCTGCAAGAGGAATAAGCCAGTCGAAGTCGCCAATTCAATGAGAAACAGAGGGTGGATAGTCGATATGGTGAACGAGAGGAAGGCTGGATGGGAAGTTCTTAGCATCTGGAAATTTAGAAAAGTTAAATAATTTCGTTAATGCATGTCGGGCCTTGGTAAAAACGGGTTGATTATGTTGGCATTTATGGACATTATCCGGGTCTATAACACTAACGCATACAGAACCAGGTTAATTATGCACGTATAAAGAAATGATCCCTCCTAATTACAGGCAAATACACCCAACCAAAATAAATAAAATCATCCGACTCACAGACAAACAAGAACGTTATATCTTGCCACCTACCAGACCACTCCAGTACTTATATTAACATGCAGCACTACTACTGCCAATATGCCCAGTCAAGTTCACGCAAACAAGTCCGCATAAATCTCATCTTCCAGTGCGTTAACATCTGCCACACCAAGCGTATAGACTCTCTCGTAGCTCGCAATACTCAAATGACTGAAAAATGTCTTCAATTCGGCGATGTTGTTCAATTTCTGGCCAATTAGCATGGGACGTCTTATTGCTCTCTCAGTCAAAGAAACGGTCGATATGTCCTACATAATCTTTAGCAAACGAGAACAATTCCAAATCAATCTGACCGTAGCACATACAACTGCCATAGCTGTACTCATTGGCACACCTAGAAGGAGTGATAGACGGTCAATCAGAGGTAGTGGACTAGCCTCAGCTTTTGGAAATGCGGCTTCTAAAGTGTCCTTAATAAACAGCCAGTGGTGGCTAAATATGATAGTCAGTTCCGATATCATGAATTCCAACAATAAAGACGTACAGTTGAAACTCTTCAGATCCAAGTACCAGAATTGTGTCGAGTAATTTGCAACCCGCGAATACACCCTGCAAATTCTCAGGGCGCAGATTATTTGGGTCACTATTCGTCAACTCCGAGAATACATCCTGAAGTTCTGTGTATATGAAAGTCCAGAACATAGGTAAATGAACCGCAGAGGTACGCAGAATGATGGCTCTGAGGCAGAGGAATACATCGCTTCGAATTGACTCACACACTGACGAGCTGACTAGCTCTGACAGCTTATCTAGAGTCTCCTTTAAATTCATAATGAATTGATCCTTGTCGCCACACATGTATGCAAACGCAACTCGTCGTAGATTGAGGCGACGCATGATCGACTCCTGATCAGACCAGCCGAAAAGTGCGTTCGTATTGGATGAATGAGACGATACCCGGGAAATGAGATCTGGCATTCGTTCTTTATCGTTCTTGAGCCACTGCCGAAGAATATCTCTCCACTTCGGTCGAAGAGTTTCGCTGATGGTGAAAAACTTGCCGTCATAATATGCATCTGTGACTGACGCCTTCCATGCCTTTTCCGTGCCTGGAATTTTGGTTACTTGATATAGCACCTCGAGTACTGCCGCATTTGCACTTGATGGGAAACTCTTCGACTTCAATGCAGGTGTAATAATGCTCGTCCCCAGAGTTGTGCATGCAGCAAGTACCCTGTCACTCTCTAGGAGAACTTTCTGCAAGCTTGGTACAACACGCGCCAATGCTCGGCATAGTTCGTCTTGTGAAAACTTCGGTTTAGGATTTGGAGCTTCAGTTTTCTCGACCGGAGTAAATGGCGTTGCTAAAGTCGATGACAGAGACAGCTGCTGGAATGAAAGTTGTGTTTGCAGCGCCAGAGGTTGTGGGCTCAGCGCAATGGTTGTCGCTGCGGATGATGCCGTTACAGAAGTTGGCGTTTGCGTGCCATCAGAATCTGAGTACTTGTCCTTCTCGTTCAGCGACAGTACAGACGGTTCCGGAGTAGCAATGCCCGAAATCTGGCGCGCCGTCACAGCTGAATTAAGGAGTTTCAAGAACATGTCCTACGAAATAATTAGACACCACTCCATCAACTTCGTCCAATCAGAACACATACCGCCAATTCCTTTCTTAGCCTTCTCTGCTCACCAAAGTTTGTAAGATCTACCTTACTGCCAATGATGGAAATAAATACCAGTACGCTTGGTAGAACGTGCCGATATAAGCCGACATTTGCCTGGACATCTTTAACGAAAGTCATGCAATCCATCCATATTTCTTCAATAGCATCATTTTCCAATGAGTTGACATAATCGACCAGGAACTCCAGTAGCTGATAATCTGCAATATCTGTTGTTAAACTAGACTTCGCAGATGCCTCTAAAATAACTGGGTTGACTCTGCTATATATTGCGTTCAGGACATAAGGCAATGTCAGTTTAGGTCGCGATCCGTCTAAGACGTGAAGAAGCTTAAACACAGGGGTCGTGCGATGTAAATCGATAAGAGTCTCAAGACTCTCCAAAGTCTCAGTCATATACAAACGCTCTAAAATTCGTCGAGCTCGATATTTCATGCGCGAAGAGATATACATAAACGACTCGTTGGATGCAGAATCCGGATCATTCTGAGCGCCTTTCGCGATTTCTTCGCCCCACAGCCAAATGGCATGGCAAATTTTTATACAATCCTGGAAACATAGCAACACGGTAAGGCGATTATTCGCAGCCGCACTTCTAGCTTGTGGCGATTCGACAGAGAACACTCCCGAAATAACGGTTCCAAAAAAGCCAGGTTCTACCGGCGTTTTCGGATTCGTAGCCTTGGATTCTTCGTCGAGAAGCTTATCATGTGCAGCAACCATGATATGCTCCAATCCATGCATCAATGCAAACAATGCACCCTCAGATCCTGGGAGTGAGGTCGATGACTTCGAACAGTAAACTACCTTCAATTCTTCAAAAGTCTTCTTGACCTGGCTGCAAAAGCATTCGACTACAGGAATCAAAATCTGAAAGAGCACATCGGAGAAAAAAGGTAGGCAGTCCACTAAAAACTTCACCCAGGAGTCTAACACCGGCTGATTTTCGTCAGTTGAAATTCCATCAATAACACACTGTATAAGGCTAGATGTAGGTGTGCGGGCAGATGTGCCATCAACGGATGAACGTAGCTCCACAGAATCGCGCAATTTAATAACACTGTCTTGGTGGACATTTGCATTTTCAGATGTACCATCTCCATAATTGACCTTCAATGTCCGGAACAAAACGTCCAATATCAAGGTCTGAGTATAGATATCATTTTTATGCAGATTGGACGATAAACGAGATGTCAGGGCCTGCTCTACCGCCAATTCTGGAGCCACCGGTTTATCCGGGTTCATTAAAATGACGTTGAGTAGTTGAAGAGCACCACGTAAAACCTTTGAGAGACTTTCTTGTAACTCCGACGAACTATCTGGGGGGATATCGTACTTCAATGTACGGAGAATAACGCGAATAAAAAAACCTCTATACGAAGGATCTCCTTCTTCTAGTCCCATGTGTTGCAATAAATTGCTCCTCGATGCATCAACACTGATCATATCCGTACCTAGGGATGCACAAAGGCTTGGGGGTCCCATTGCCAAAATATTAGTCAGGGTCTTCAAATAATACAAGAACAGTTCAAGGTCGTCATCCTCGCCGAAGGAATACTCCTGACGTCGCAAAAATTGCAACTTCAAGATACGAGAAACTAAAATGCCGTACAGCCTATTCGACGTGGACGTAGCTCCAAGCATTTCGAGCCATGCTAACGATATTGATCGCAAGGGAGAGTATTTGTCCTCTAGTGAATCCAACATTAGAAGCAATGGCCTCGTCAAGATAGCTTCGAAATTGGCATAGTCAACACTATGGGCCCACAGATTGATAAATGCATGACCAGCTTCCGGTTTCTCATAAGCCTCGGCAACCAAGTTCGAAATAGCTGCCTCAATCCTGTGATCCTTGCATTTGCTCTGAAGATCCCATAATGACGTAACAGATTCCACATGGTACTTTCCAGTAGGTATGCTTAAGTAATTCCAATGCTTCATTCAGAGTGTCAACAAGTACTTAAACGATGAGGACCAACCCTGAAACATATAACTTACCAATTCCGTAAAACTTCGAAGAGACATATCGATTTCTTGTCTCGTCATGCCGTTTCTTTCAATAACGACCCCCAGGAGCCGCGTAGCGCCATATAAAACCTTGAAGGGAACATGGACTGTAGGTGTCAATCCTAACAATGCTTGTACCAAACCATCGTTTCTCCACATTGTTTCTCCGGGAATCTTAGTGAGTAGGTTAACCGCAAAAATGCTAATATCTCCCGCATCGGGATCAAGATCATTTAGTGTGGATGTGACAAGTTCCGCTGTAACGTTCAGGAGAATCCACGATATGGTGGCCGGTAAATATGGTGGAGTAGACGGTTCATCTGGTGAACGCTTGTAAAACTGTGCAATGCGCTCTAGCGTCTCAATGCCATTGAATGACTGCATCTCGGACTGGACGGTGGGAAGTAAAGCACGAGCAGGAATAGCCTCTAAAACTTCGCTTGCCAACTCTAGCCAAATTCTGCGGTTGAGAGATTGCACCTGCTTGCGGAGAATAAACAACGTCACCAAGATAAGTGGCAGGTGCACAATAACCATCTCCTCTTCGCGCACGTTAAAAGTTCGGACAATAAAAAGCAAGAGATCTAAATCGTGCTCTGTGGTAATAAGGTTGAATCCATCGCCCCAAATATTGCCAGCCTCCACCCCATCAAAGAAAGCGCTGGCACTCTTAAGGACTTCCTGATAGTGGGCATCTGACTGTGCCTCATTCTTGTACCTCCTGACGCTTCGGACGATAGGTATCAAAACCTCGGGAACAACAAGGCCACCAACCTCCCAACGATCCATCAAACTTAAGCAAATACGATATGGCCTGGCTCTGGAGATTGGATCAGGGGAGACAGATGATATAAGTTCTTTGAGGCCACTAACTAAAGACGTAAGCCCATATTTCCGAAAATACTCAGAACGACTTAGTGTGGAGGGCGATTGAGAGTGATCTGAAGGAGGCTCTGGGCCTAGCAACCAAGTCCACAATCTGCGATTTAGCGACATATCACGACGTAGGACGACAGACGATGCTGAAATAACAAGTAGTGTGAGATCATATGGTGTCACAAGATTTTGCAGTATCCCACTCTGTAGTTGTAGATTACGGACAAGCAACTCCAGGAAACCTCTCTGAACTAGAATCTGCTCGTCTTCGAGCCCTTTACCCAAAGCTCTGACCATAAGACCCGGCTCGGGTTTGACAATAGCTATAAGCTCGTCGGACAGAGATTCCAGTAAAGCCTCCTTGGACTTGTCATCCGGTACTATACTCAACGATGGAAATTTTCTAGTTGCATAAATGATTCCTCCGAGGCGCCTATCCTCCGAGCTGAGTATAACCAGAAAGAAGCATTGCCAAAAGTATTGATCGTCGGCAACGTGGGAGCGAAAGCGATCAATCAAATTAAGAGTGTCAGTAAATGACTCGCTGGTCTCGTCGTCAATTCCAGGCAAGAGAGCAAGCAACAATGGGCGGACAATTGGTCGCAATGATTCTGCTGGAATTGGAAGGATGTAGGACTCCATTATGTGCAGTAGATGTGGCTGATGTTGTCAGTCGCATACTAGCAAAATGCCATATAACAACGCACCTTGACATTGATGCTTGCGTAAGACATCAGTGGTAGCAATCCCGGGACCCAGATGTGGAGTTCATGGCTCATCTCGTCTCTCTGTAGAAACAAATTAGCGAGTAATTGACGAATAATGAACTACTTAAACCCTACCCCCAGCACTCCAAATATATACCCATAGAGTTCTAATGCCTTTTGGTGAACGCCTGATGGTAGATTCGGATGAAGGGATTGTGCAAGACGATTGGCGATTATAGGCGAATAAGGGATCTGTTGAGAAGTATGGGATTGCAATGCCTGACGCAAGCGAATGTTAGCAAATCCGAATAAGATCCCAAAAGACGCCAATATCATAGATTGCATACTCTTAGCAGTTTACCAAGGAAAGAAATATAGTCTGCCCATTCTTCAACACGCTCGAAAAGGGCCAGCGCCCTATCGATATTCGCAGCGTAACGCTTATATTTCGGATCCTTCTTACGAACGGCTTCGATAAAATTAAAACTGCCCAAGACTAACTACTAGAGAGGATACAATGAAATCCAAAGTCCTCAATTCGTAAATACTCACAATCGTCAGACTTCGACAAAATGAATGGAAGTGGCGATATAGTCTGGAGGATGGAGGACGCAGATGGAGGAGTAGGCGCCATAGTCGAGTACGATTCCGCGCTGTCGTGACGAATGAAAGATATGCGCGATCAATTGGAAGAAGCACGGCAATAAAAAGCAGCAGTACTAGACCGCGCAGTACGCGGGAGATAGAAACGACGGGATCCGATACGACTACGAGGTGCGAGAAGAGAGCGATCGCGTGCCTGAATGGGGGAGAATGGGTCAGGCGGGTCAATGGTTCTCCAGGGTTGCGAGCGTTGAGAGCGAAACTGTTCATATTGCGGCGGCTGGCCTTCTGCTTTTCCAGTTACACCCAATTGAGCTTATCTTTTCCATAGATTCCGGAAGGCTGCGCCAATTGTGGCGGAAACCTGTGGCTGAAACCGACTCGTGTTCCTCCTGCCTACGAACAGCTCGTAGCAGTCATGAAGCCCAGAAACAGGATTCTAATTGCTAATTCCACATATAACGTATTCTGCTTTCTAAAGTCCTCGTAATGGTGGTACAGTCGCAGAGATCGTAGTGACGACTCGCTCGGGTTCGGGTTTACATGGCGAGTGGACTTGAATAGTCTCAGGGTCAGGGCTTTCAAGCCAGAATCAGATCGGGCAGTCACTCTGGGTATCATATATCCGTTACTGTTCGCTGAGCACCAATCCGCTTAGCGCAGCACGAAGCCATTCGTTCCTTTTTTGATTGTTAGTCTCAGTATATACGGCTTTTGGCACTTGCCTTTGATCTCTGGTGCGAGCACGACCGCTGCCGACGACTCTCAATGGCCGCCGAGCAGCCGTCGATAGTTGTCTCCACCTCCGACCAATTGGCCATCACTGCTGCCACGGAGCCGTCAGTCCCAGTCGAGCACACATCACTTGCAGTCATTGATGACTATATTCTTTCACCAGATGTACTCGAAGAAACAGGCAGACCTGCATCCCCAACTTCTTCACTAAGTTCAATTTCCCCCTCGCACAACTCGTCAGACCTTATTGGTCTTTCCAAAGCATTTCCCGTTCGGCTACAGTCCAGAGCAACAACAGCTCTGTCTTCCTATTCTGTTCCCGTCTCTAATGGTGCTGGTGCTGGGACAACTGCGTTGGCGACAACTGCTGCTTCAACCGCTACGGTGACTGCGGCCGCCTCCCCACCGTCGACCGCCTCTTCTGAATCGTCGGTGCCGACTTTAGCTGCAGACGCCGTTCAATCACCTCTTCAAGGTTCCAATACCGGTTTGCCGGATATCAAGTCTCTCTTAGGCAAGATCTTACACGATTATGACCCATCGGGCCGGCCACAGAAAGCGACGTTCAACAATTCGTTCATCGAAACTGATGTCGACGATGATTCTGTCACGGTATTCGATGACTACAACGTCGAGAATGAAGACGACGACAGAGAACATGACGAGTTAGAGCGTTTCCTTTCGCAGAAGAAGCAGTATTTCTTGCTATCATACGCAGGAAAGCCCATATTTTCAATGCATGGAAATGACGACCTAATTTCGTTGCATATGGGCATCATACAAGCACTCGTGTCAGGTTTCGAGCAGCCTTCTGATGATTTTCCGTTGGACAATACACGTGATGCATTACGATTTTTCACGGCCGGAACAACGTCTTTTGCGGTAACGGTCGAGGACCCATTGATTTTGGTGGCTATCAGCAAGCTTGGCGAAACCGAAGGTCAATTGAGAACTCAACTTGATGCGCTTCATACGCAATTACTGTCAGCATTGACAAAAGCTCAGATTGTCAAAGTATTTAAGGGACGGACAAACTTTGATCTACGAAAACTTTTGGATGGTATAATAGAAACTCTGGGATAGCTCGGAATGAACGTATGCTGACGATAAATGCAGGAGCTGAGACGTTTCTGCGCTCGTTAACCCTCGAGATGGCGTTCGGATCTCCGGCTATACTTTTGAATTCTATTGAATGTTTGCGGTTAAGAAATAGTGTCAGAGATCGGATAAATGTATCTCTGTTGAAAGCGCGGACGCCATCACTTCTTTATGGACTTATCATGGCGGACGGTCGATTAGTTAGTGTCATTCGCCCAAAACGCCACAGTTTACACCCACCAGGTATGCTCTGGCTCTCCCTGAGGTATTAGATTGCTAAATTATGTAGATCTGCAAGTCATATTCTCTATGCTCTTCCACAACGCAACCTTCCATGATGGGCGTGAGCATTGGATACCAATTTGTTTGCCGAAGTTCAATAATCGTGGCTTCCTACATGCATACATTGTTTTCTTCCGGCCAAAGGCTGCACTGATTCTTATCAGCGCCAACAGAGACGCCTTTTATGAACTGCGAAAAGCGAAGGAAGATATCTTAGAGAATTTTACAGAGGAAAACTGTATGGCGCCGATCGACATGGCAGTCCAGCTGGGACGATATCGGACGGCGGACATTGGGGCGCCAGCAATCCAGCATTTCCTTTATAAATCGCGGTCTAACGTGCAGTTCACGATGCCAAATTACGAGCCTCACTTTCCGGATCGCAAGTCACAGCATGAGCTCATGTGTTTGTACAGACGACTACATGCTGCAATTCACACCAAACATACTCATCTCAAAGTGCTGTATATTAGCCGAGGAAGTGCTGTTGCACTTGCGTGGGCAACTCATTCATTTGAAGTTTACTGTGTTGCCAGCGAGCAGACATCAAAGGCGACCCTTGCACAGGGAATGGACACCATAATAGCATGGATTAAGCGTGAAGAGAGCAGACTTTTCATATCTAATGGTGCTGTAAGTGGGCTTTCTTTTTCATCTAAAGATATATATGCTTTGCCGTCATTTGCCCTATATATATAGTTTGTATATACCAGTGTCAGAGTCAACAAGTGAGATATTGTATGTCCAGATCTTGCAGACCATTCACATTTTTGGGACATATTTGGTGTAGGGGAAGTTTGGTTAGTCTAATATAGCCTTTCATTTGATTGGCACTTCGGAGTGTTCCTGGCGTTCGGCATGTTGTTGTGAGTTTGCAACTTACGCTTATTCAGGTGTTTTGATCGTGTGCAATGGTCACATAGTAGACTATATATTCATATATCTTGAAAAATTTGGAGGTGCGACATGCAGTAAGATACAAAAGTTTCATTACATTTGATTTTTTCATACTGACGCGGGTCATGGTCAAATTTTGGTGTTTGTTCATCTTGGGTTCCCGGAGTTGTCTTACCATATATCATTTAACATGTATAATATGAAATAACTACGTCCTTAGTAGATATGTATTGCTTAGTTGTGGATCCTCTCTGGTTTTTCTGGGTATGGAGTGTATAATATGTGGTTTGTATCAGAGTTGAGCCGTCGATTAAATGTTGCCATAATACACAAAGCATATACTATATGCATGATTATTGTTCTGCAATGCGAAATGGACATGCAAGCGTCAGCGCTGATATCACAAAATATAAATCTAGTTAGAGCCGCAGTTATAGCCGAGGAACCCGGCACAATATACATGTAATCCCCAGCTCATACGTTCAGACACTAGTGGTAGTGCTGATGTCTCAAGTAACTACTAAAAGTTAGGAATCGAATGGCCTTCAACAAACCCTTGATTCAGACATACCCCGCGAATCAACCCCTGTAATGGCCCTCAACGAAACGTCGCAGTGGTTGCTGTTTTGGTGATCCTTCTATATTGTCCTTTTGAAACTCCAAACCTAGGTCTACCAGTTCTGCTCGCTGTCTTCGTAGGCTTCGTTTTCGATTTCGGTGCGCTGGATTTAGATGCAGAATTGACCGGCTTCGGTAGTGGTCTCGACTTTTTCGCCGCTCCGTTTTTGAGAAACGTCAAGGTCAGCTTCTCGTTGCCAGAGAGTAAACCAACGGCTCGACTTCCGGCACGCAAATATGAAGAAGCATAGCCAGACTTGTTGACTATAGCAGACTCCTTTAAAATGCTCTGAGCCACTAAGTGATGAAATATCCGCTCCATATCGGTCCGCTCAACATCCTTCCCCGCGGCATAGCCCGGTACACTATTATGGCCGGCACCTTGTATCTTCGCCGTCTTTGCTCCTCGGAAAACATCCATACAATGTAGCATCGTGACATTGTCATCTTGGATGGCCAGAATTGTCCGGATAATAGTTTTTGTGATTCCTGTGATATCCCGCGTTTCGAACTCACACACAGTCGCTATCCGGCAATTGTCACATTGATTGTGACAGTCCTTGGAATCAAATTTCTCATTAAAGTACTGTAACACTTGATGCCTTCTGCAATCGGTTTGATTCTCGCAATACTGAAGAACCTGCTTTAAGAAGGTTCGCTGCTTTTCTTTCGTGTCATAGTCGATATCTTTGTCTCTGTCGATCATAGTCATTATTGACGTGGCATCTCTGTACGCGTAGTAAAGTATGCATTCTGATGGTAATCCATCCCGCCCAGCTCGTCCAGTCTCTTGGTAGTAGCCCTCCAGATTTCGCGGCAATGTGTAGTGGACGACAAACCTAACGTCAGCCTTATCAATCCCCATGCCAAAAGCCACGGTTGCACAAATCGCCTGATAACGTCCTTCTTGCCAGCCAATCTGAACCTGTAGACGCTCATCCGGGTCCATACCGGCATGATAGTATGTAACTTTGAGCCCAAGCCTGTTTAGTTTCATTGCCGTCTCCTCGCATGAGTTCTTCGAGTGGCAGTAGATTATGCCTGATTTCCCCGGATATTTGACTTTCATCAGCTCTTTAATTTCTGCCAAAACGTCCCGTTGCTTATCTCGCACTTCGTAGTAGAGATTTGGCCTATTAAAGCTCTGCGTAAACAATGCACAACCTGTGATGTTAAGATTAAAGCCAACGTCAAGTCGTACACGTTCGTTCGCTGTAGCCGTTAGCGCCATAAGAGGCACATTTGGGTAGTCCTTCTTAAATTGTCCCAGTTGCTTATAATCTGGTCTGAAATCATGACCCCATGAACTAACACAATGTGCCTCATCAATAACAATCCGCGCCAAACAATCCCTGTGGTACAGTGAAGATATCACATTGCGCAGCTGCGAATTGGTGGTCAGCATTTCTGGTGAGACGTAGAGAAGCGACAGATCTCCACTTTTCAGTTGCTGAAATGTGTTCCTTCTTTCGCCTGCATCTCCACGAGAGCTCACCATGGCGGCCTTAATACCCTTTTCCAACAAATGCTCTACTTGATCTTGCATTAGGGAAATCAAAGGCGATATGACAATGGTTGTGCCCTTAGTCTTCCCGCCGTACACAAGCGCTGGTAGTTGATAACACAGAGACTTTCCACCACCCGTGGGCATCAGTACAAAGACGTCTTTCCCCGCCAAAGTTGCATTTATAGCTTCTAGTTGATTGTGCCGGAATCCAGGCAGTTTGAATACATTGCGGAGGACCGCGCAGACTTCTCGAGACCACTCATACCGCATCTGCGCATTACCGCTGTCGTAGTCACCTATGTGAGCCATTTGCCTCGCGGGATTCACGTAAGAGTTACCAATATCACTATCACTATCATCAAGCACGGTAATCTGGTTCGATAATGCTGATTGCGTGGAAGGAACTTGAATTTCGGGCACGTCATCTGCGACAGTCAATGGCTTTGCAGGAGAACTGCCTAAATACTCTGATCCCAGGTCGAAATCAAGTCCCAAGTTAATATCGTCATGAATATCAATAAACTCATTTCCGTTGGTCGTCGGAGTTGAGGCGTACTCGCCACCATTCTCACCGTAAATATTGGGCTCGAAATCAGCATATTCAGGTGATGGAAGTGATTCCAGACATATGCCGTCATGATTGGTTTGAAACCCAGCAATCTGTTCATCGTAATGTTGTGAGCCTTGATTATATGGCACCGACTCTTGGCGACAGCTACTCTCATAATTTCGTAAATTCGCTTCACAAGTCTGCCAGACTGCATGCACGCGATTAAACTCGGGAATCAGTTGCTCGTACTCTGCCTTTCGCTCGGCTTCAGGCTTCGACCAATCCGTGGCAATAGCAATGCTCTGTTCAAGAATAGCCATACAAGTGCCCATAATAGACAGAAGTGCGTCCTTCAGGCGCTCTTGCGTTCTTCTGTCGACTGATTCTCCATATTCCCTGTTCGTTTGCTTGCCGCTCGGATTCTGCTCTGTTGAGGCCAGAGCGGTCTCCAAGGTCGAAGAGGCAGCTTTCGCGTTAACATTAACCATATTTCCTGACATTTCGTCAGCGAATAAGTCGTCCAAAGATATCCCACACTGCTCTTTGCTATTCCCCTCGGCCACAAGGTCAGGATAAGTTCCGGGGACCATATCCACATCAACAAATTCATCGTCGGAATCCGGAATTTCATGTTCAAAATAATTCATAGCTGCGGGACGATTCTGTGGAATGGTAGGCTGGTGCGCACCTAAGCTACTGACATCTTCGGCCGCCCTCGCGCCATGTCCTCTCCTTGACCGTAGCCTCTTACTTGGCGATTTCCTCGGCGAATCGCGAGCACGACGAAGAAAAAGTTTGTCCGCTTCAGGATCATGGCTGGTATCTTCAATACCGTCGCTTGAAAGATCTATTGTGAGAACAGATGGTGGAGACTCCGATATGACTTTCAGCGCCGGCGTCTTTAAATCTGTGATCAAATTCGTCATTTAGCTCCTAGTTTCTTTATCTAAAATACGTCTATTACCTTTCCGAATATTCAGGATATTATAATTTGCTGGAGTCAGTGGCTGAGTAACGGAGACACTCCTATTGCTGGAGGCCGGCTCGCATATATGAGATTCAGTCTGCACTAAACAGCTGGTACTTCTTTGCGACGAAACAGATTTATCTCTATCGATAATCAACAACGACCGTGAAGGCATTTCCGAGTTCTCCGCACAGGCTTTATCTTCTACAGCCTTTGGCAGAAGCTGTAATATCGTGCCAGGAATCACGGCGGAGACGCTGATTGTTGGCCCAATATCGGCGAACTGTGGAGTGTGAGCTTTGGCGTCAATAAGCCACTGGATATGGCTCCTCAGATTATTCTCAGGATTACAAGGCATTCATTCAGTAATTAGGAGACTGTGTGGGCTTACTCCACGTAATTAATGGTGGAGTTTCGTAAGTTTGTTTACATCGAATTGCATGTCGTGGAGCGCGAAACTGGGAACGTGTCGCTCACGTGATGTGGATTTTGCCGGCCCTAACCTCTCATGCAGCAATGCTACTACGTTTATGCCTTATATACTTGCCGACGCTGGGTTTAAGCATCGGTAGATTCAGCCGCGTCTTGTTCGGACTCTGAGACCGAGTCAGCAAACTGAGAGGCGCGAGATTTCATTTTTCCAAATAGTAGATCCAATTGGTTGGTGCGTGATCGTCGATTCGGTCGTATTTTTATTTATAATTTGTTCATCACGCAAGGTATGGATGCTATTGTTGCGAGATATTCTAGAACTCCAGGTGTTGCGCAAGGTGCCCCGGAAGATGAACTATATGACATGTCGGCACCCTCATCATTACCGATCCTGAGTTTACCACCTATTGCACAGGTAATTTAACCGAAACTACTCAGTGAATAATATCTGACTATTGATAGCCTACAGCTTTCTTGCGAGCGCATACTGATGATGCATCGAATCCAGATTGCAAAATCAAGATCGCACATGGTACTACAACGTTGGCGTTCAGATTCCAAGGTGGTATCGTACGTAGCCCTATATCGGCTTTCCCCCAATAGACTGACTAATTCATTTATAGGTAGTTGCCGTGGATTCGCGTGCTACGGCCGGTAATTGGATTGCATCCCAGACGGTTAAGAAAGTCATTGAGATCAACCCGTTCTTGCTTGGTACAATGGCTGGAGGCGCCGCCGATTGTCAATTTTGGGAAACATGGCTAGGCATTCAATGTCGCCTTCATGAATTACGAGAGAAGAGCCGAATCAGTGTTGCTGCCGCAAGCAAGATACTTTCGAATCTCGTGTATTCTTACAAAGGAATGGGCTTATCTATGGGTACAATGATTTGCGGATACACGAAACTTGAGGGTCCAGCAATTTACTATGTCGACAGCGATGGTACTCGCTTGAAGGGAGACATGTTTTGTGTTGGATCTGGCCAAACGTTTGCGTACGGTGTTTTAGATAGTGCCTATAAGTGGGATCTATCTGTGGAGGAGGCTCTGGCGCTTGGTAAGCGGAGCATCTTGGCGGCGACTCATCGGTAAGGCTTCTGCATTTTATGACTGTACAACGAAATTATTTCTAATAGTATTAATATATAGCGATGCGTTTTCTGGAGGTTCCGTGAATCTTTATCATGTCAAAGAGTCTGGTTGGACTTACTATGGAAATCACAATGTGGGAGAACTATTCTGGAAGACGAAAGCCGAAGAGGGATCGTTTGACAATGTGCCAACTGACTTCACCGCTGATGTTTAATGTAGCTATTGCTCTCGCATAATCATGTCTGTTATATATGGCATAGCCGTTATATTTGTAAAGTAGTATGTTATCAACAATAGTGAGGTATGCCGTAAATACTGTGGGTTTCGTGTCGTTCGCTACGTAGCGGATCCATCGACTAGCCCCCGACCCTGTCATGGTCAGCAACACGGCGCCTCCCATCAAATAGGAAATCCACGCTTTTAAATTTTATGTTACTATCTGATTAGGATTGATTTTGGAAATGCCTGGATTTAATTTTGACAACTATCAGAGAAACAATTTTCTGGCTGCCAAGGGTTATCCTATTCCGAAGGCAACGTCTACAGGTACCACCATTGTAGGATGTCGATTCGATGGTGGTGTTGTGGTATGACTGATTTTCTCTGCGTTTCGTTTTATTTCACAGTTTATATTAACGACTGCAGATTGCTGCGGATACTCGTGCAACTGAGGGCGATATTGTTGCAGATAAAAATTGTGAAAAGCTACATCGGATCTCCCCAACAATTTGGTGGTAAGTGCCAATCGAACTTTTGGATACGATCATACACGTATTGTGCTAAACAATAGAATATAGCGCCGGAGCTGGAACAGCGGCAGATTGCGTATGTATATTGGTGAGACGTTTAGCTTCGCAATCTCACTCGATGGATTAGGAATTTGTGACACAATTAATGTCATCCACGCTAGAACTTCATGCTTTAAGCACCGGCCGAAAGCCTCGAGTTGTCACTTGCCTCACTCTTCTCAAACAGCATCTATTTAAATATCAAGGCCATGTTGGTGCATATCTGATCGTTGCCGGTGTTGATCCGACAGGTAATCGCTGCAGCTGTTGATGAACTGTGGCTGATTGTGATGCTGACCCTGTTGAAGGACCTCGCTTGTTTTCCATCCATGCTCATGGCTCAACTGATGTTGGATATTATCTATCATTGGGATCTGGATCAATGGCGGCTATGGCTGTTCTTGAGACTAAGTGGAAGGAATCACTAACTAAGGAGGAGGCGATGTCACTGTGCGCTGAGGCCATTGAAGCAGGTATCTGGAACGATGTATGTTGTGCAACAGTATCATTACCACAGCTATTGCTAACATCCCTCTAGCTTGGATCCGGATCGAACGTTGATATGTGCGTTATGGAAGTCGATAATGTATGTTCGTGATTGCTAAGTTGTTAACGTCCGATACTGACTTGTTGGACTTAGCCTGCTGTGCTATATCGCAATTACCGTACCCCAAATGAACGCTCCACCAAAGAAAAATCATACAAATTTACAAGAGGTACTACTGCTATTTTGAAGGAAAAGGTGCGACCGGTTGTCGATTCAGTCCCCTTCGATATTTTTGAGGAGACTATAATAAAGGACGATGATAAGATGGAGATCGATACCTAAGTTATAGAATCGGCCGCAGGTGAATTATTCTATGTAATTCTTAAATGTATTTATATTGCAGTGATATGGCATAACTACTTATATGAAGCAAATTGAATTTGAACACAGGCCTTGGACTAGCACTGTTCATTTCAATGACAATGTGTCACATGATGAGATATTCTATCAATTATTTGATTAAATTGCTACACTTAACTTATGTATTTCTATGACGGTCTTCAGAGTCCTGAATATACGCAGATAATCATATCCTTACTGGCACATATGGCGCCACAGTCATTGACAGTCATTTGAGATTGCTCAACTGTAGTGGCCTTCAGATTGCTGCGGCTCAAACGCGCAGAGACCGAACTTAAACGGGTCGGCCATCGCAAGTTCTTCTAGACTTACGGGTGCGCCACTTGATTTGATAATTTTAGAAGCGGACAAAAGGATGCAACGGCTACCAATATCCGAAGGTAATACATGTGTATGAGTGAGCAATGTGGAGAAGCATAATTTATATTCGATAGTTCGAACGGACCTTGAAAAGAAATTCAGTAGGAACCACGTAACTATTCTTGTTGGTGAGACTGGTAGCGGAAAATCAACGCGTATGACGGATTTCCCTAAAAACACATATGCTTGACTAATTTAAATTAGAGGTTCCTCAATTTATTTTAGCTCTGAACAATGGGAAGGAGAAAATTGCGGTGACTCAACCCCGACGTGTTGCTGCCATAAACTTGGCGAAACGGGTCGCAGACGAAACAAAAACGACTCTCGGTCAAGATGTAACGAAATTATCTAGCCTTGCATGTTGCATGTTACTGATTACGGGTAGGTCGGATACACGGTACGTTTCCAAAATATGAGTAGTGCAAAGACAAAGATCAAGTACTTGACAGACGGCATGCTACTCCGGGAATTACTACTTCGTACCAACCTAGATCAGTATACTACAATCATTCTTGACGAAGCACATGAGAGAACCATAATTACAGACCTCCTTATGGGATTTCTCAAGACGCTTTTGCAAAGGAGAAAGAATTTGCGATTAATAGTAATGTCAGCAACAATAGATGCCGATAAGTTCAGTAGATTTTTTGACGGGGCAGAGGTTTTATACGTGCAAGGACGAAGATTTCCTGTTCAGAGGTATTATTTGTCTAAGCCAGTGGAAGATATTGTGGACGCCACTGTTCGAACTGCCATTCAGATCCACGCGAGTGAGCCAATGGGCGATATTCTTGCTTTTCTGGCCGGTCAAGAAGATATCGACAAGGCTGTTGATATGTTGAACGACATGATACAGAGTTTGCCAAAAGGTGTGCCAGATGTAAGACATCCGGTAGATGTCCTCGTATCTGAAACTAGGCTAACCCTTGGTGCTGACTAGCTGATTGCTCTACCCTTGTATGCTGCTCTTCCGCCACAACAGCAGCTGAAAGTTTTCGAGAAAGTCGCAGGAAATAAGCGGAAAATTATAATTGCAACAAATATTGCTGAGACGTCGCTAACGATTTCTGGGGTGCGCTATGTTATCGATGGTGGTACGCATAAAGTCAAAGTTTGGAGACATGACCTGGGTATGAACGAGCAAATTTGGCCGCTGCACATGTCTAGGAGCTAATGTCGATAATGTATAGGATTGGATAGTTTGTTAACAATGCCAATTTCGAAGTCCAACGCTGCTCAAAGGATGGGACGTGCCGGTCGTGAGGCAGCTGGCAAGTGCTATCGATTGTACACGGAGACTGATTATTACGGACTTAAAAGTCAAAGTGAACCGGAGATTGAACGATGTGATGTGGCGTTTCCTATCTTGACGTTAAAATTGGCTGGGGTTTCGGATGTATTAGGCTGGAATTGGTTGGAAAGACCAAGTAAAGCAGCCAGTAAGTGAGCAGCCTTATTTTACAGTTATCTTCGCACTAATCAGAACAGTTATGTCTGCGCTGATGCAACTATACGCGCTGAAAGCTTTGGATGACGAGGGACAAATTACAGAAGTTGGTAAGAAGATGGCTGTACTTCCTTTACCGCCCAATCTCAGCGCAGTCCTACTAGACGCGCACCAGAAAGGAATTGCAGATCCCGTCCTTGATATTGTGTCATGTTTATCAATAGAAAACCTGATCATGAATCCGCATCCGGACAAGCGCGATGAGGTATATGAAAAGAGACTTCCGTTCATCACTGCCAGCGGTGGCATGGGTGATCTTGTAGTTTTACGCAACTACGTTCAACACTACCGCAGGCTCCCATCATCATCTGATAGGAAAGAGTGGTGCAAAGAAGTATATATTAGTTACAGAGCCATGTCGAATGTGGAGGTAGGCTTTTTTGACGCTATGACAGAAAGTCAGTATTAATCAGTCGGAGCAGGACATTCGGAATCAGCTAGAGAGTTATTTGAAAGCTGAAAGCGCCAATATCCACTCCGAGGATAAGAGCGTCCAACTCGGTCCGTCAGTTTTAAATGAACAGATCATACAGTGCTTTCTGACGGGTTTTCTTGCCAATACAGCGCTGAGCTTGCCCGGAAAGATGTATCGTACAATCGCTGGAGGACAGGTATTGCGGACTCATTGTCATTCTGTGAGGCACGACGCTAACAAATGTCTAGACTATTAATATACATCCATCTTCTTCTGTGTTTGGTAAGAATGAAGATGCAATCATGTATACAGAATACGTATGTTGACAACGCAATTCCTTTTGTTGATTTTAGATACTGAGTTAATTTCGTTGTAGATCTTTACTACAAAGGCGTATGCTCGAAACGTTAGTCCAATTGATTTGGAATGGCTTCAGCGGATTGCACCTCATTTTCTTAGCAGGAGAACAGCTGGCCATGACTAGTGGTGGATATTGTAATCTAATATAAATTGTTGCATATCAAGAGGCAGGTTAATATGTATTATAGAAAACAAGTAAAAGATTAGACTATAAATTATCAGAAGTTCAAAGAATAACTTGCTTGTTTATTCTATCTTGCAGCATTTGTGGCGTCCTGCAATCTTTATATACTCAGTTCCAACATAACACACTGTTGATGTTTGAATTCGATTACGCACTTATACACCAGTGACATCCTATACAAATACAGTCACTCTATGCATATACTTTAAGACATCTGGTCTCTCTGTGGGTATCTTCACATGCCAACGAGCAATATCGAGCTCCACATCGAATGCATGTAATCGATCCCCAGTAGCCACAGACACTGCATAAATTCCTCGTAGGATATCTCGACGGCACAACCGCTGCGGAATAAAATTCACCTGTTCCGGTCTCATCTTCGTCAAACAGGTTAGATAGAGTCTTTTTCGAGACTAATATGCGCCGAACTGCAGGCGACTTGCCTGACGATCGACTTCCTTCAGATTTTGGGACCTCTATTCTCACACCGTCATTGTAGTTTTCTCGCTCTAGGTCTGCCAAGCGTCTATTAATGGCGCGCTGGATGCCAGTAGAGTCAGACTGTCTGATCGGACCCTTCTTGCGCCCAGGTAATGTAGATGCTGCTGCGGCACTTTTCACTAGCTCTACTAAAGGCATGACTCAGTAAGTGGGGGCACTGTGGCCTTAATCTTGTGACGTAGTGTAGCGATATTTGTCAAACGAACTGTGTCTCTGAGATCGGACTTTCGGTCAACGAGTTCACAGGAGAGGCAGTGCTGTGACTGAACTATAGCTGTCGGTGAGAAAGGATTCAATGAGTCACTTTGTGACGAGTCTTATTGCACGAGCAAACACTAGCAGACTATCGGTTTGAAGACATTTGCACTGGTGATGTAGGAATCCCTTTTCAGAATCGCCTGCTCACTCGCGAAGAACTTAAGGAGGCAAGAGTATTTTATGCGACCTCGGCGTGGCATTAGATTTGTCAGTGTGGTTTACCTAGAAACTAGCCCTAATCTCCAGCACGCAACATTTGGCAGAAGTTCGATACGACGCGTAATCTAATAAATGCTGCCGCGTTCCTATGATGATAATTTCTTGCCCCAGTCCAAACGGATTTCGATTACAAACCAGAAGGTATTAGACGAGTACCGCTCGCATGTGTTCAAGAGGAATAATCTGAATTGTGGTCTGGACAGTCAACGCGTGATTTGCATAGAATGGATGTTACGGCCGTAGAGAGACACCACAATCCTTTGCGGCTCCTGGTATCGATTAAATACTGAATCTTTTTGAGCAATAGCCTGACAGGTCTTCTAGGTACAGTCTACGTAAGGCAAAATAGTGACATATAATGAAATCAATCGCGCTGCCCAACTTGACTGATGATATGGGCAATGTCGACTGTGGGGCATCGATGTCTTTTATCGTCCGTCGTAAATCCACGTCGCTATAGTCGTCTCAAAATAATGTATCTATGACGGTGCACTCTACTTGCGATTAGCCGAGTCACAAGTTCATATATCATTTGTTCTAGATACAATAAATTAGCCAAGCCTAGGCTTAGTGGTAACTGACAGTTGCCACCAAGAGCTAATAGAAATATTTAGAGATATAGTAGTAGCATTGCTAGTAATTTAAAATTTAAAACATATGTTTATTTATTAATGGGACTACGGTATTGACGAGTACTTTGATATGACCCTAACGGGATTTTTTTTGTGCAAGCTCAAACCACGATTTAGTGGATAACTCGTGCTGCGCGAGATAATACTATTGTTGTCCACTCTACGCGTAAATCCCGGATCATCCCGCGCTATTTTGAGACCCTCATTCCGGCACCGGGAGTCATACGCAGCAGTGCATCGCCATGCTCGATCGAATATTGGAGTTGCAAGATCACATCATCACAGAATCGAAATTACGTGTTGGAAAACCTGGGCAGCTGAAAAACATCAATTACAGTTCCACTGTCCTCCCCATCTAGTGATGTAGCAGCCGGTCTCAGCCTCAATACCGTTCGAGTTTTTCTTAAAAGCGCATCAAATCCTACTTCTCTCACCACGTCAGATGCACGAACTTTATCTTTATCTTTACTTGTTCAAGCCAGAGCCCAGACTCGTTGTCCGGCTTTAGGGACATCTGCAGTACTTATGTCATCATCAGACGTGGTTGATCCCTCGACAGATTTATCATCTAATATCACGCCGGAACAGCATGCATCCCTCGGTATTAGCCTGCATGAGAGAGGTGAATTGCATCAGTCATCATATCATCTGCGCAAGGCAGCGTATGGTTCTGATGTCACGGGAATGATTCTGTACGGTCTGGCACTACGCCATGGTTGGGGTTTAAGAGCGAATGCTACCGAGGCATTTATGTGGCTCAATGCGGCTGCAGATCGCGTTGTGGCAGCGACTTCTATAGTTGGCTCTGACCCAGAAAGAGGGAGAAATCTATGCGAAGGACTTAATAAGGAAAGTAAGGCCCAGCTAGGCGTGGCTATGTATGAACTTGGAGTGTCCTATTTGAACTCATGGGGTGTGGCGAAAGACGAATCCATGGCAATGACTTGCTTTGAACTTGGTGCACAGCTCGGAGATCCGGATGCGATGTACGAGTTAGCGGCATTATGTTGTAGGAATGGACTAGGTCACAAAAAGGATCTCCATAAGGCAGCTGCTCTATATCGTGAAGCGGCAGACAAAGGAGTCAGCACAGTAGGCAATTGCTGGTATTTGGTGCTCATGTACTGTCTCTGTGCTCTGTCTAACGTTTCTATAGGATCTATAAAGAAAAATATTTGCGACCGAGGAATACTTGCGACGACAAAGGCAATTGCCCGGACAGCGCAATGGCTGCGAAAAAGAAATCATTGCTCTCTAGCAGGAAGAAACCTAGTAATAATTAATTGCAGCCGTTCGCTTTGTATTATTTACGTTTTGTATGCTTCAAGCAGTGCGTATCAATATAGATTTGTATTTAACATAAAGAGTTTTTGTCTATTCTATGCAGTCGACTGCTACATAATGATGCAGGAATTTGTGTGATTGAATCTGTGTTGTAATCTGTAAGAGACGATTCAAGGGTCAATCAATATTCTTTGTACAAATGTAATCGCGCCATCACGTAGAATAATATACAATCAAAATCCAACTGTTACCACTCCGATAAGCAAGTACCGTAACCCACCAACGCCATGAATGCATAACAACACTATTTTCCAAAATTCGCCTCACCTGAGAACCTTTATTACGTCTTCATTGTCCGTTCTATAGCCTTGATTACCATTTTCTAATTCCATCATCAGATCATGTCGAATTTTCTCTCCTTTAGCTCTAATACGAATGCCTTCACTATAACTCCACTTGGGGTGCACATTGGAGCATTCCCGTCCCTTCGGACAAAATCCAGAGAGATAATATTCGCACAAGGTCCGTCTAATGTGTCGCTTCGGACAGTCAGGACCTAGCCGACAAAATCCGCGGTCGTAATTCGGACATGAGGGAATTCGCGATTGCGGATCAATGTGTAGATACAAACAGTCAGGCGATTGCGTGCAAAACCCGTTTCTTACTTCATATTAGCATACTGCACTAATTCACAGGAGGTACATCGCTTACCTAGCAAAGAATGTACATTCTGGCATCTTTCGCAAGTTATATTCGTGAAGAAACTCGCAGGCATCACCTTTTTTACATAAACCACGAAGCCAGTGTTTGCAAACTACCCTGTTTGGCGTTGATGGTTGGACATGTCTATCTGGGCAAGCGTTTCCCAATTCACATTTGCCTTGAAGGAACATTTTGCAGATTGGTCGGGTTGGATCGATCCCAAACTGATACTCCTTGCGCAAGAATGGCTCGAAGGCGAAATGCAAATTATCGTCAATCAGAGGTGCGACTGCCTGCTCCGTCATAGGTTTCTGATCTTTTGCTGTAGTATGGGATCCATTGGAGCTACCGATGATTCCTGATGGCGACGTTTGCGGATTTCCAGGTTGATCTAACTGTGATCCATAAAAGTTCTGATGAAAGAAGTACGGTTGGGGTGATACACCAGCCATGATCCTTAGAGATTCTGTGAAGCAGAATTATCGAGCAGTTCAATAAAAACACGGCACTAATCAAAATATTATTCTAAAATGTAGAAAGCTGACTAATCTTCGTATTCGCTTCGACCGTAGCCGCGCTAGAACCTTCGCGTATTTTCTATTCTGGCAGTTATCGACGTCATGCTTAGTCATGTTCGCGTGAGAGTTTTCGAGTCCCTGGCGGATTTAAAACATAACCAAACTATTCGTTAGTATAGCGTGTGGACTCTGCTATTCTGCTAGAGATTTGGCACATTAAACAAATACATAATATATACAATATAATTAACAAAGAGCAAATATCAAAATCCATGATAGGATCATATTTACAGATACTCGTGCCCAGTTCTTCTAATCGTGTGGCTCACGGAATTAGTCAGTTTAGGAGAGGCAAAACGAAGAGATGTTCGATCGGACCAACGACGAAGTCAGTTCCCATAAATTACAGAGGCGAACTGTTCCCGGCACTCAAGTTGACTGACACGTTAACCGCCGGAAAAAAACGGACCTTCATGGACGTCGGGTAGTCCGTGAACGCCAGACTGTTACGATCATAGCCTGCTGAGAATGTTGATAGTTATAGTTACCAGCTTCCGCGCTTCCAAATCACCAAGGCAAATTACTGTTCTTCACATGTTCAGGGTCAACCGGTTCTTGCCCTTCTTCAAGAACCTGCATTGGTGCCTGCACTGACTTACGACACTGCGTCCATTGAAGCCAGGAAGACACCTGAGCAAGCCTCCTCAGGGATATGACTACACATGCAAAATCCAGTGCAGTTGTTAACCTGATCCGGAACTCGTCGAATACGTGCTATCGGACGGCTCACTGTGAATATACGAAGTCAAAGGAGAAGGAATGTTATAGGTAATGTTGTAGCGCCGAGTGTGATGCTAGCTAGCACATATAACATAGTTCTGATTTCACCAATATCCCAAGGGAATATTGCAAGTTTTTACACGCTCCTGTTACGTTACCCCAAATTACCGATTCAGACATCATTGTGAACTGGTATATGATTTGCAATATTGCGGTGCTTCCAGGAGTGGACTGCTTGAAAGTGAGGCGGTGGACAGGTACTGCTCTCAATGACAGCTTGAATACTATTCCCCATTGCGATATATCCCAGAGACATCTCACATTAGTCACAAAGAGTACTGTGTATGGCACAACATTCCATATCCTATGGCGCTGCACCTTCTGCTCCAAGACGCAAACACCGAGTTCGCGACTGCCCTCTCGATTTGTTTGCAGGTAGCGACCAAACCATGCTCTCAAATTCGATCTGGCCATGGCCACGTACCACTTCCCGTCATACAAATCCAAAAAATGCATCTACTACGCATGACAGACGCCGGAAAAAAACACAATTCTATTTATCCTATGCAGCGAGTCACCCATTAACCAAACCGTCACATTAACGCCGGCCAAATTATCTGATATCTTTCTAGCAATCCAAATCTCTTGCACACTGTCATTGATGGTCAACATATGAGTCTAAAGACACTGGAACATCTGAGGAGAACTGGCACTTGTCCTCTTCTCGAACTCTGAGGAACTCTCGACGTCTCATCAGTCTATTAACTTCATCAATTCTGCACTTCTCGAGCCACTTTTCCTGCCTTAGCTCAAAACTTCTCGCAGCAGCACCCAGTCCTTTCAGATCAGATGGTGGAACTTTTATCTGCAGGCTCAGCTTTTGGAGACTTTCCTCTGGCCATTCATTAAATCTGATAATCTCAGTCCTGCTGCCCAAGAACGACTGAGTATTGGATGACTGCATCACAACTAAATCGCGCCAGTTCTCTGCAAACCAGGAAATAACGGCAAGATTTAATCGATCCACAATAGGAGCTGATGCGATCAACTTCGTATAGCAATCGACGCCTCTCCATATAGCTGTTGCATTGAATTTGTTCAGCTTAGATAGGACGAGACTAAACAGATCTTCTATAGCGTGGTACGTAATAGATGGCGGCTTGTGATGGATACCTCGAGCGACTGAAAACACAATTCTCGGTTCTGCAAAATGAGTGCTGACAAAATCGCCGCAATATTCGAGCAAAGGGCTAACAAGTGATTGTTCCCAGTCATCCTTGAATATCGATGTTTCTGTGTTCTTCCGCAAATTGTAGAGCCGTAAATAGAGAGGAGTAACATTCGATACAGCCACACGGGACTTCACAGCATCAACAAGCTCCGCCTTCAACTCATCAGGAAGAGATAGTAAATTCCGCTTCCATAAAAATGAGATGTTGCTATGCTTAGCTAGCCATGAAACGCAGGGCTTGTAGAGCTCGGCGATGTTATTTTGATAGCCCATAATGGCTATTCCAGGTAAGAATCGTGCACACTGCGCACCATTGCACGCAAACCCGTGCGCTATTTTTATCAAGCAGTTCGTAATCCACCACTCCAAAGATTCAAGTTGCAAAAACTTCGCCGAAACAAGAGCGTCAATAAAGATGTCAAATATGTCTTGAGATGGAGGATTGATGTCTGTCGTACATTTTGTGGAGTTGATATATCGAGCGAAATCGGTCCACTTCCACGAGAATAAGAGCTCCGCGTCGTCCAAGTATATGTATTGTACGACAATCGCAAGAGATAATGGCGTGAAATATTCTGACGACAATGTGTGCTCATTCATCGACGCTTCCGAAAATGCGGAACGGAACATTGTGCTGAAGTATGGAACCCGAAGATCCAACAGAAACTTATGCGCAGTGAAGGATACTTTTTCTCCTTCAATCTTCAGAGTCATGTCTCCCTGGAAGAGCTGGTCCTGCACCGTAAATGACGAAAACGAGGGCGTTGTGGTATAGCCTAAGTCTTCCGTATCTCCAGCTTCAATCAATGTTACATTAACGACATCACCGCCTACAGTATCGTGCGACTTAACGTAATTGCAGGAATACAGTATTCCTTCGTCTAACGCCGATAGCATCTCTCTCTTTCCGCCCATTTTCTCCCACAAGTTCCGCATGACAACTGGCCGATAGCAGCTTGCTACGAGCTTTCGCACAACAAGGTCGTTCTCTGGCGATACTACCACAATAAGATACGGTAGATTGCATGGGCTTGACTTTTGTAGGATATACACATCGTTGACTACCTCGCAAGTGACAGATGAATAGATGTCACCGAGCCTTGACAACGGTTTGCTATATGTGACAGCCAGTAATGCCGAATGGGCCCAGACACGAGAAGGCAGAGGTATGGTCAGTCTGGGAGACATGTGCTTGTTAATGTTCGGCATCACAAACAGCACATCTCCATAGCTAGCCTCTGGGTGTTCATGGAGTGATACTAATTGGTCCTCCAGTGAGAACAGGTCCGGTGGAATCGAGATTGGTTGTGCTAATGGAGAAGACATAGCTAGCTACCCACGCCTTCTCCGCAGCTACAATAAGTAAGGAGTTATACCGCGATGTCGTTCTCAGCATATATACGAGGCTGCTTGACTGAGAGGAAGTGGTGTCAGCAGAGATGTACGGCTCAGGCGGACGATAGGTCGGAGAGCGCGAGGCTGGTTGACTGCTTCTAACAGTCATTGAGCAAATCCCAACAGTCGCGCTAGACCTTAATGCATGGCCGCCGAAACTCTAACCCCAAACGGCCGTAAGCTCAACCTCATGAATTGTGGGTTAGGGCTTAAGAGAACCGAGCGCAAATTGATCATGGAAACTTTGCTACGTTTGCGTTCGCAGAGTGAATAATAATGTCAAGGGCAGATGGCATGCAGTGAGTGCGTGCCCATCAGATGTCGGCGTCTTGTTCATAATGTTCGAATCTGCGGTTGGGTGTCTTCTAATACAAGAGGTAGCGTTCGCAGATAAAATAAATAATTTGCCATTTCAGTTTCAGAAATGGCGCCCATATTTCTGATGGGCATCTTAACACCGAAGCTAACGAGGTGCAACATTACACGTATGTATTATTACAGTAATAAAAGAACAGAATCGACATCTAATAAAGCTAAAGTACATTATATTCCACCTACGATATAAAAATATTGTAACATCTTTTCTTCAGTGCAACACAAGCGCGCCGTAAGTAACTCCTAGCATCCGATCTGCACATACAACTCGTAATAATAACAAACTCGTAATAATAACAAAATAATTTCAGCTGATATCAGATCCACAAACCAGGCAAGTAATGGAAACCTCCTTCTTTTCGCCGCTAGTACTAGTATACACTGCCTTGGCGCTGACGGCTTGCTCGTCTACCTCAATTTCAACCGAGTCATCCGGCGCTTTATCAAAAGGCTCTGCTTTGGAACTTGCCTTTCTTGACGATAACGTTGTCTTCCTCTTCTTATCATCGGCTAAGATCTGTATATCATTCTTGTACCGCTTCTTGATATCATCAATAACGCACGCTTCATGGAGCCAGCTATTGCAATTACTACACCATATCATCGTAGTATCCGGGTTATAGTAGCGTTTGCATTTACAATGCTTGCGTATAGGCTAGAGACATTTGTTAGCAGTTATTTCTGAAATAGATAGAAAGTAATCAACAATAATTACCATCAGTTCGTTGTTATATGAATCATATCGCTGACGCCAAAAAAGATCGGCCAACTTATCTTCGTCATCAAGCTCCAGCCAATGAGAGACGGTTGCTTTCGCAGCAACGGTCATTGCGTCAATAACGTCCATATGATTCGAAGCTACAAGCTCTTTATTTCCGTGATAGTATCTTTTCACCTCGTCAGCGCAGGAATAAAAATTCCACATGTGAAATTACTTGCCTTCTTCCACCAGGTAATTCGTTAGGCCAGTACATCCAAAACAATCTGACGTACACGTGACTGGGATCGCTCGCTCTTATTTCAAGTACTCGCCCAATCCAAAATTGTGATGGATCAGAAAGTCCAATGTCATTCATGTTGCTGGCATGATTGACAAATACGTAATCGCCCACGGTAAAACGCTCATCGCCAACTCACCCCATACGTCAGCATCGTCAAGATGCAGAAAACAAAACCTAAGGATAAAATAACATACCTACAAAATTTCGATATTTAGATAGCTGCTCCCAGTCGGCCTTTGGCTGAACGACGTAGTCAGGCGAATCTTCGGGATCGGCATATATCGGCGATGTAGTATTGTCCCCATCTTCCTGTCCGTGCTTCCTTTTTTTGGCCTTCTTCATGTTGGATTTCGCACCGGCCTTTCGAACAACAGTGAATGGAACGTCCGTGTTCGGTAATGACTGCTCGGACGCTTGGTCGTTGCCGTGTGCTCCGTTGTCGACTTCCTCTTCCTCGCCCTGATCAGAATTTCCGCCATACTTTCTATCCTCGTTGGATTTTGCGTCACCATTGTTAGATGCCGACCCTCCCGTTCTCTTTGCTCGCGGACTATTTGGTGAGGATGTCGTCGCTGTCTTAGTATTATCGATTTCCTTTTTATTTGGAAACCTTGTAGCTTTTTTCTTGCTAAGAGTAGCAGGAGTGTCGACAGTGTTGTCGGTAGTCGGAGAAGACAGCAGCTTACCAGTCCCGTTCAGCCCAGCAGCGGGAGAAGGTGACCCAGCTGCCATTGCAAGTGATGCTGTGTCCTTAGTACAATTGCCCTCGGCAGCTTGGCGAGTAATTCTTCTCAAATTTCACGCCACGACCGTATGTCCCGTTGCCGAAGGTCTGATAAAAACAATTATTAATCGTTGGCTCTTGACCGAGCGAAAATCCAATCTCGAGATTTTTCCTACTGCCAAATCGCGAGAATACCACCCTATAAATATTGGCTCGATGTGGATACCAAACAATGTCAATTCAGGATGTGCTGACGTGCTAACGGCAGGGTTGGCCTGGAGATCAGCATACCCCTTGATTTGATTCTCCTGCAAAATCGGGGTGACGATGATGTCGCAGCGGCGGACGACAACACCACACACAAAAAGGCGAACGCGCAAATCACAAGCCACGTCTGGAAATCCACCGGACGATGCCATTCCCCGCATCGCATTGATTCAGGTCAAGCGGATTGCAGTGAGACCGAAGTCGCGTTTGAGTGGTTCGTAGCGCACCCCCTCTAGTGCTAGCAGTTATTGTGCTACAAACCGTGTATGATTAATGTATTGCAGTGATAATTTTAATGAGATTTCAATAAAGGAAAACTAGCTTATAGCCAAACGCATTCCGGAACGCAGCTCATCCTCCTTTAGAGAGTTTGAATTGCGCTTCGGTCATCGAACTAACTGTTAAATTTGTAATACGAGGAAATTTACTGAATTTTATTCACTTTCGCTTTCTCTACAGGAATTTCACCTTACTTTCTAAATCCTTAACCCATTCTTCCGCTGTTATTAAATTGCGCTTCTCTCGCCCTTCAATCTCGTCCAGCCGTCTCTCCGCATTTTCGAGAGCTGTTCGCCATTTTGATATGTGAGCCTCCGTTGCATTCATCTTGTCCCGAATCTCGCTAATATTGCTGATTGTTTCTCCAGCTTCTGCATGCAAAAATTGCAGACTTCGTAACCGGTCCACTAGACCAGGTACTATTTGTATCAATTTCTCGACACTGCTGAGAGAACTGTAAATGGATTCTATTTTATCAGCTTGAGTTGTGTCCTCAGTTTCACCAGCTAATTTCTGACTACTAGTCGGAGGCTTAGTAGCATTGGGAGGTGAAGCCTGCTCGGTCGCAGCTACTAATTGACGTACTCTTGTGAGAATTGCATCAAGTTTCTCAGGTGAGGCGGTGAGACTATTAACTTTCTGTGAGAGAGATAAAAGAGTTGGGATAACCGGTTGCTCAAAGACGGTAGCATGAAATGCGCCGCTAAATGCTATGCTCGACGTATTTCCTAAAGCTTTTTCTAATCTAGACAGACGATCATCAAGGTTTAGAAGGCTGGCACTCTGCGAGTCGTTCGAGGTCGACTGAGTTACCTATGCAAAGAAGTAGTTAGTATGAAGTCAACCTGGTTTATTAATTGAAATTCATACTCCCAGGGTAGAAGGGAGATCGACGTGATGAGTAGCAGGATCATCTCGTGCCGCAATGAATTTGCTCCTGGATCCCAAAAACCTTACGACGTCTAATGCGCCCGTAGTCTCTTGTCTAGAGACTACAATTGCCCGCATCGTATTTGCAAGCTCAGACACTTCATTGAATTCACTTCCATATCCATCCTCACCCTTCTCAGTATGTTCGACATTACTGTCCTGTAATGTTGCTGCAAGCTCCTCGATCTCTTTCTTTAGTCTGACTATCTTCATTTCAGTCGACTCAATCACGCAATCCTCCACAGGTCCTGTAGAGTTGAGCGACTTATTGAGAAATCGCTCGCGCGCGACATCCGCAGATATATTCGAATAATCTATCGCGTCATTAATAGTTTCAGAAAGGGACGGCGTA
Source organism: Lipomyces doorenjongii (assembly GCF_038497915.1). Taxonomy (NCBI): domain Eukaryota; kingdom Fungi; phylum Ascomycota; class Lipomycetes; order Lipomycetales; family Lipomycetaceae; genus Lipomyces; species Lipomyces doorenjongii. The sequence continues at coordinate 91,593 of NW_027118106.1, read as the reverse complement.
TCGCGTATTTCCTATCGTCGGTCAGTGTCTGGCATGGCCACGTGGTGCAGATTTGTAAAAGCAACTAACCACACCGGCGACAGACTCTTCCCAATCAGGCGTTTCAAACACATCTGGCGACCATGTATCCTATAACAACTGGTTTAGCCCGTTGACATTCCGAAGAATCCATGCGACGACTGACCAGACCGGGTAAAGATTGGTACTTCTCGAGAATCGGCATAGCTGAAAGTATAGGCTATTATCATTGGAGCTTCTGATCTCGCGTGGTCTCGGTATATTGCCGCAAATACAGCATCAATGCCACGTATACTACGCAAAGTCGACGAGAGATATTTTATAATGTTCTGCGGCGTGTTGAGGAAACATGCACTCAGGAGATCTAAACCTTATTTGTACACGCCAACGGTGTCCGAGTGGAGTTCAGAATATACGAGACATACTACTGCACGTAATCGATAATTGTCAACATCTACTGTTGTTATATATTCTCCATAACCGTCTTTATCATTGATACAAATGGTGTGACAGGTCTGCACCCGCCCAGACTCAAAATAATTACGAACATATAAATAGCATCCTAGTCTGGCACCGCCGCTTCAGTTCCAGCAAACATCTTCTCGTGACGTCGACAGCGGTCGACATTTATCATTAACTAGCAAAATATTTATATTGTCTATTTCCAAGCCATTTAACGATCAACCTCACCAAACACAAGATCCATAGTACCAATGATCGCAACAGCATCTGGAAGAAAGTGTCCACGAGAAATGGCATCAAATGCAGCTAAGTGCGCGAAGCCAGGAGCTCGGATCTTACATCTGTAAGGTCTCTCTGAACCATCGGAAACAACGTACACACCCCTATAACGGAACGTCTGTTAGTTCTGATCTCGGAAGGTCATTAAATATTGGCATCACTTACATCTCACCCTTTGGAGCCTCGATAGCAGTGTATGTCTCACCAGGAGGAACGCAGTAGCCTTTGGTGAAAAGTAAGAAATGGTGGATTAAACTCTCCATATCTTCCTTCATGAGAGCCCTTGGGGGAGGGCTAATCTTATAGTCTTCGACTTTAACAGGGCCAGCAGGCATGTCATTAAGGCACTGGAATATGATTCGAAGCGATTGTCTGAACTCGGCCATTCGGATAAGGTACCTGTCGTAGCAATCACCGTTGGTGCCAACTGGGATATCGAAATCCATCTTATCATAAACCTCATAAGGCTGGTTCTTACGGAGGTCGTACAGGACACCAGATCCTCGAAGCATGACACCACTGAATGAGTGGTTCAAAGCCTCCTCGGCAGTCATGACACCAACACCGACAGTTCTCAGCTTCCATATACGATTATCTGTGAGCAACTCCTCTACTTCATCGATTCTGTCACCGAACTGGGTGGCCCACATGTAGATGTCGTCCAGAAGACCTGCAGGAATATCTTGCGAAACCCCACCTGGTCGGACATACGCCGCGTGCAGACGAGCACCAGAAACACGCTCGTAGAATTCCATAAGCTTTTCACGCTCCTCCATACCCCACAAGAAAGGCGTAAGGGCTCCGACATCCATAGCATGTGACAGAACTGACATAAGATGGTTAAGAACTCGTGAAATTTCGGCGAAGAGGACTCTTATGTACTTCGCTCGTATCGGAATGTCAATGTTTAACAGCTTCTCGACCGCTAACGCGAACACCTGCTCATTGGACATCATAGAGACCTGTAATACAGTAAGTATTCACATCTAAGAGCACGGCGGCTAGGAACTTACATAGTCCAAACGGTCGAAATATGGCAGAGCCTGAAGGTAAGTCTTATATTCTACATTCCGCATTAGTCTGTAATAAATTCACATCCAACAGCCAAACCCATCCTTACCTATCAGCTTCTCCGTCCCTCGGTGAAGCAAGCCGACGTGTGGGTCAGATCGCAAGATCTCTTCCCCGTGAAGCTCCAAAATTAGTCGCAACACGCCGTGTGCGGCAGGATGCTGAGGACCGAAATTGACGGTAAACGCACGAACTTTCTTCTTCTGATTGGCAATAATGTCTTTTCCGGTTTCTAACGCGCAAAAACGTGATCAGCATAGCTTCATACTGCGATATTGGCAACTATTTAAAGAATAGCATACGTTGGTTAAAACTGTTCGTGATATCCTCAGCAGGAAACTCATGCAAGCTGGTGGGAGTGTACATAGACTCTAAGTTCTCTCTGTCGACGGCGTTTGAGTTGAAGTACCGACTAGTGATGCGAGAAAGCTGTCGTGGAGTAGCCAGCCGGTTTAGCGTCCGTCCGACGAGTGCAGTTGACCTCAACATCCTGCAACGCGACTGATATAGCAACAGTCAGAAATCGAGGAATTAAGAATCTATAAAGTAGGATAAGTGGAAACGTTGTTGCTGAAGCCTTAAGAGTCGTTTATCGATGCTCGACGCTGAACAGGTGTTTTCCAACAGTGTGCTAGGACCCCGGATACATTGGAAACCTCGAAGAGGGCCGACCGCCGATTGGTGGCGCATAACTGCCACGACGAGGTGTGAAACTTCTAAGTTACCCGGATCGAAGTTGTGGATTACAATTAAGATTAGCAAAGTTTTGTGAAACTCATTCAGAAGACCGAAACCACTTTTTGTCTTTTTGATATCATACGCGCGATGGTCGACTTTAACCCGAGTCAGAGAAACCTAGTTGGGATCGAGCACGATAGGGTGACTAATGTATGTTTAGCTTTCTGCGGGTTTGACAGTTTTACTCCGGTGCGATCGACTAACAAATGCCGAAGGTATCGAGCACAGATTTCCCAGGATACTACCCTGGTGAAGACCATGCATGGAACTTAGACAAATTCAAAGAGGTGCGTTGATTGTATTTTACAGAGTCCTGATATTAACAATATTTAAGAATTTTAAAATTCAAATTTCCTACTTAACTGATCTCTCTTCTTCATTTGATCTTGTTGGAGTCGATGCCTCAATTGCCAACGCGTTCCGTCGAATCATGATCGCTGAGGTCCCTACTTTGGCTATCGAATATGTTTACATTGAAAACAATACGTCTATAATACAGGACGAGGTCTTGGCTCACAGGCTCGGTTTGATTCCTCTGAAAGCTAACCCGGATTACCTTCGTTGGTTTAAGAGTTAGTCTACATTTGTAGAATTGCGATCATGGATAGTCACTGACAATTCAAATAGAAGACGACCCTGATATCGAGCCCACTGATTATGACACAGTGGTTCTGCATTTGTCTGCCAAATGCACAACGAACCCCAGCGCAGCACCAGGAACCACTGATCCAAAAGTCCTATATAACAACGCGAACGTCTATGCGTCCGCAATACAGTTCGAACCACAGGGCCGTCAAGCGGAGTGGTTCCCTGATGGGATTACTCTCGCAAACCCCGACATTCTGATAGCAAAATTGCGTCCAGGTCAAGAGATTGATCTCACGATGCATTGTATTCTTGGGATTGGACAGGATCATGCAAAATTCAGCCCTGTCGCGACGGCTAGTTACAGATTGCTGCCCACTATTGACATCATTGGACCTCCGCTTACCGGGGATCTGGCACAAAAGTTTAAAAACTGCTTTCCTAGAGGTGTTATTGCGATCAATTCGAAGGGTGAGGCCTACGTCAAAGACGCCCGGAAAGATACCGTGTCGCGTGAGGTGCTGCGTCATCCTGAATTTGACGGCAGAGTCAGACTCGGACGTCAGCGGGACCATTTCATCTGTAAGTGAAGTCTTCGAATATTCCTGCAAGTTGCGACTAACGATTGTAGTCACTGTTGAATCTACCGGTGCTATGACTCCAGACGAGATCTTTATTAAGAGTGTTCAGCTCTTGAAGAAAAAGTGCCAGATATTGCGCAAATTCAATCTACGGACCTAAGCAGAATCTCGGCGCAAATATCAGTTTTTACATGAAGATTGGCTTCGACTTCCTGTCTCTATTGGGTTTGTTATGTTAAGACTATTACGGGGTTATGGGCATATAAAAGCGGATTCTTGTACGATTAAAAAATAATGATAGAGCTTATTTTGTAGAAGTTATATAAGAAAATCACGGCAAAGGTGACGCAGGTCGTGATCGATCTCAAAGAGGAATACCAAATTTAACATGACACCAATTTAACAAACCAACGCCGTACATATATCACGCTATAATTACAAAAATGGCTAATTTATTGATCTTGGACGCCAAACTCCTCGGCGATGTGTGATTTGAGGAATCTCAGGCATATACCAAGGACCTATTCGGGCTTATGTGTAGACATCGCTACTGAACTCCTGGCTTTTAGTGATCAAACATTGTCGTCGTGGTATACAAATCTAAGAAAAGTCAGCGTTGAAAGTTACTATTATATTCAGTAGTTACCTCGTCTGCTTCGGGCTAATTGGTGCACTCGCCACGTATCTCGCGTCATCTGGGGGTCTCTCTGTATATTACAGATCAGTTAGAATACTAAGATTTGAATATCACAGTTGATTAAGGTAGTACATACCGTTCCTGTCATTACCAGCCAGCATGGACTGAATTGACATCGACACTGATCCCACAGTCTGAATCGGTGACCAACCCGATCCCAGTACGTCTATCATCATTATTATTTGCTGTAAATACATCCCATGCGGCTCTAAGTCCTTACCTAGACATATATGCCCATTGCTAATTGGGTGGCTCTTAGTTCACGTAACAATCCAATTAGTGAGCCAAATAACGTACCTGTATATGTGTGGATGCATTGGAATCTCTCGGCCAAGGGACCTAATGAACTGTACTTCTGGTGCTTCTATAGGGTATGTCGGCGTGAATCGAAACTGCAGGCGAAAAGTCTTGCCGACGTAGAGTGGATTATCGTCCATGACTTGGATATCAATGAGCCATATTCGGAAATCGTCCGCTTGGAAGACCGATATTCCTGAATTGATCGGAGTTAGTCCTTAGCTTCCACGATAATGGAGCAAAGGAGAGTTATTATATTGTCAATCGCCTGGTGTAGGAGGACACAGGAGATTCAACTCACCAACAGCTGGATTGGTCTTCAAATCACTGAGCTCGCGTCCTAAGCGCTTCGTATAGCCCGGCATACTTTCTATAGGGGAAAAATTAATAATGGGCAAATTATTTAGTCATATGGTGAAGACCTTATGTAGTTGTGCTAAATAGTCAATGCGTTCTGATGAAACTAATTAAGTATGGGGTCTGTATCGATGACCGTCTGTGTTGCAGAGTTCTGAGCTGTTGGGAGTCGCGATACCTGTACGTGCCAGCAGCTGTGTTATGCTGTCATAAAACTAAATATCACCGAGTGCAATTTGAAAGAGTCGACTACCAATTTTCTTACGTTCAACGCTTCGTATGACTGACGTATATGGAAGCAAATGATTATAATTCTCACCCAATGGCAATTGGTTCGGTAACTGAACGATACCGAAAGTGTAAGTGATGCAGTAGAATTATAGGTAGCCTTAGGTATGCAAGAAATTCAGACAGAACTGACTAGCTCTAGCAATCGTCGCAACGGTATAGGAACAATATCCCTTTGGTATTGCACCGCAAACAATTTACATAGATTTTTGCCTATCGGTGGTGGAAAGAATGCGGCCACGCTAGTCTATGGGACCGCGATCATCGACGAAGATGAATGATTCCCTTTGCCGCCAAAGGCTCAAGCCGTTAATCCTGCTGCAAGACATTGCCATTTATAACTAGGCTGGCAATAAATCAAAATGAACAGATCTTGGTTAGCGAGCGCGGACGCAAGTTCAGGAGCCGGTCAGACTCCGACAGTCTCAGCTTCCACTTGGTCATCATCGACGTTTGGCCTTCTGATATTGGCATGTTGGTTGAGGATAATCTTATCATACCAGACAGCGAAGCGAACAACTCAACTCCAATTCAACCCAGAGCCGAGGTTGTTGATAAACGAAGAGGTCTGCAAATAGAAACGGCAGATTTGACGTTATATCAGCTTCTATGAAATATTCGGTTTACGCGCACCTGAGTACTGATGGCGAATAGGTCTGGCGATGCGGGCGCTAACGCTTCAGGTCAAGGACGCCGAATATATAATGGGTTTTGCTGCAGATGCTGTTAGAGCGCATCAGACCGATCTTCTAAAAGCCGCAGTTGCAAGACACAGGTCTGACTCGACTTGCATATCTAGCACGGCGCTGTCAATTTGCGTTAAGACTATTGCTCCAGTGAAAGTGGCGACTGCTGCAAGTCTTGGTCTAGTTCTTCATGCCCAGTTCGTCATCGTCCGTCCATTCTTCTCAAGTCAAACGTACGGCAGATATTACGCGTGCGCGACAAGCAAATAATGAGTCTCGGGTGAAGCAAGAGGAATCAAGATCAGTTGTTGACTTAAGACACCATGCACCGTTGAGAAAAGAAAAGAGGTTGGCGGCCTTGGCCCCTATATCAACAGCGATCCACGCAATGACGTTGGTAGTGCCTTCTGTTGATAGGAAATCGCTCCGAGAGACTCAATCCTGCAAAATTATTGCCAGCAATTGTTAACTTTGCTATCGGGTGTATTCGAGAAGATATTTCGTAAGACCGTCCCGTATGAACCAATTTACGAGCGCTCTACGTGAATTACTTGTCGCCGATATCTGGATGAACTCTCCCAGATGCTCGCCTGATTATTGAGAAATTTCGACAAATCCAGAGCGACAAGGCGCATGAGGTAGCGAGTTTGCGAAGGCGACGAACAACGCCGACGCGCATGCTGCTCAGCCAACCGAAGTTTGACAGCGAGCGATGAACCGCCGGTTACTAAACCAGGAATGAAGCCGCTACCAATCTGCCATGCGCAGTTCCTATTACAGCCTTGGAAAGCAGAATATTGTGTCAATAAAATAGTATCCATCGAAAGGTTTTCGGTGGATGCAATTCTTGTTTCCCATCGCTATTAGTGTTGGCGACTATCTTAAAGCCTTGACAATTCGAATCAATTCAATTTAAACAAAATCAAACGTACTCTTGATACTGTATATACTATAATTCACAGTTTATTACAGCATTCTGCCATAAATTCCCCACACACAAAATGTACATCCAATGTCTAACAATCATCTTATCCCATCGTACTCCTACTAAATACATAATTTACCAATCATCATCTTCCGGCTCATCATCATCTCTTGATCTCATCCTACTATGTCTCGCCTTCAATGCCTGCGCCAAATCAATACTCGCACTTGGCTGAGGTGAAGGCGTCGAAACCGACTGCTGCACGGCAATAGGATTAGCCACAGCTCCGTTAGTCTTCGCGGCAGCAGGTGGAGGCGGTGGAGGAGGTATGTATGCCGCTGGCGCAGACTTCAGTTCCTCTAGATACGCGGCCGGGGTCCAGCCTTCGACAGAAGACCCTGGTTTCTTCGCAAGATACCAACCGTTTCCTTCCTTGTTCAGTACAATAACTATTTCATCTTTGCGAATAGACAGTTGGTTTGATCCCTGTGCCTGGAAATCGAATAGGGCCTTGAATGTCGGTTCCGCTGGTGGCGGCGGTTGCGCAGCTTGTGGGGGAGGAGGTGGTGGCGGTGGTCTAACCGCAGTAGACGTATCTCGTGCGTTGGTTGGCTGATGTTGAGTCGGCGCTAGACTTGGACGAGCAGGGACAGGTTTTGCGGCGGTAGGACGAACGGCCTGCTGATGCTGCTGGGGCTGGGGTTGAGGTTGAGGTTGCGGATGCGACTGGCGACTGGCGGCATTTGTAACGGCAACCGCTGCTGACACTGCGGCAGCAGAAGGTTGGGCCTGTGGTTGTGGCTGCTGCTGCTGCGAGAGCTGATATGGCGCACCATTGCCATTTATCATACTATTGCGAGCTGGAACTCGCGGGGTTGGTCTGGACTGAGGGGTCGGCTGCGCCAAATGAACAGGCTTTGGCTGCTGTTGCTCAGCTAGTTGCGGCGAAGACAGTGCATATCCAGCTGGTGCATTGCCACCTCCTCGTCGAAGCAACTTACCCTCCGTGACAGGCTTTGCTGCAAGCGTACTCTTTTTCCGAGGATTTGGTCTTGAAACACTATTAGCAGGCTCACCAGGCGGAACACGGACGGTACCGCTCTTGTAGATGTCATTGCGTGGAATGCTTGGATCCTTCTGGAATTTGACGACTGCTTTTTTGCCGGGCTTCTTGTTGTACTCCACTGTAGCTGCTATACGGAGGTTGAGCGTGGGAAGAACCATCTTCAAGCGAGTGACAAGCTCAGTCTTGAAAACACACCACAATAGTGGGTCGGGTTCCTGCGGTGAATTGGCGCCGACAGCAATCCAATCATCACGCAAATTAGAAATTCCAATGTATTGAATCTGCCCAAGCGGAATTGCACGCTCAGTGTGGATAACCAGTTGCCGATTGAGGATGCTCTCCGATATAATGTAGAGTGCTTTCGATGTCAACACTATGATTCTCGGCATACGTACACTGGTACGCCCGAGTTTTGCAATCAGCTGTTCTCCACGGCAGGAGAAATGAACCAAGTCCTTACTCGAAATATTCGCACCGTTTCTTATATACTCGCCTTGGCCACCCGAGTTTCCGATTCCTAGGTAATCTGCCATGAATCGCCGCGATCCCAGAATGGACATTCGTCGGCGCTCCTTGCGGCCCCCGAGTACTTGATGACCATAATCTCTCGTCTGAACGAACTGATTCGATCCACTGACTCGACGCCATGCTCGCTGGATTCTCACTGCGCACTCAGTCTTGTACCGGAGGTAGTTTCGCCAAGCGCGCTGAATTCGAACGGCCATGTTATGCCAGTATCGGTCCCTCATATGTTCTAGAGCAAACAACGTTTCTGGGGTTTTGATAAACGCTTTCGTGACACCCATCTGGTATTCGTCTTGAGGGATAGACGTATCTTTCAAGATCTGGAGAACAGCGGATCTCGCATCACCATGCCAAATATAGTCACCAGCGTACGAAGTCTTCGGAGAAAGAAGATAGAAGCGTTCTGCAAATTTCTCAAAAGTTTGACGATACGCGAAACCCGCACGTCGAATTCGAACGTTCTCCTGCAAACCTAAATATTTAATCTGATGAAGCACAGCCTTATCATCGTACTCTGTGGGGGACTTGCTCTGGTTCGGCTTGATGGTACGAATGTATGACGGTTGGCAATTCATCAATGTATGGACTAAGTCGTTAGCGGACTGCTTGATCTTATCACTAGCGGTGGGTGGCCGTCGTTTCGAATCATGGTCCACTTGAGCAGGAAATAATGTCGTCAAAAATTTGTTGCCACTTTTAGCGATTAGATCGAGAAGATCCTTGAGCATCTGATCTTTGTTTTTGTCGGTCATACCCTCGACTCGATACATGACATCACCCGCATAATGCTTGATCAAGAACTTTCCTTGGCGCTGTTCGAAGTGAGGGTTCGATGCAACTAGGGAGAGACGCTGCGTGAAGGACTGGTCAGCGGCACCAGAGTCCGCATGCGCGGTAGCACAAGCATCGTTAAGAGCGGCGAAAACGCCAGGAGGCCGCTTCTCTTCAATCAGGTCGCAGACAATCTTGTTGTTGAAGTAGTTGATAGGCGCCCACTTGATCTGTTCACGAACGTACTCCTCCTGCTCTGTCTTTAGAGTGAGCTGGATGAAAATCTGTTGCAGCTTCTCGTTGACGTAGTTGATGCAAATCTGCTCGAAAGAGTTGTTCTCGAAGATCTCGAATCCGTAAATATCAAGAATACCAATGGTGCGAGCCGCTTCACCACGAGTCTTGAGGGACACGTTCACTCGCTCCACAATCCAATCGAAAAGGTTAGAGTAGACACCCTTTGCCAACGCATCTCTAACAGCGCGAGCTTGTGTGATGTTCAGAGGCACTTCGTACACGGAGCCACGTCGACCTCCACGAGAAGTTTCCACGATTCTGGTAGTCAACGCCTTCTCGACTGCTGCAGCTTCGACTGACATAAGATAACCAACGAAGTTCGGAACCGACATATCACGAATCGCTGCGTTACCTTCTGCATTCTCAATGAAGTCGACATTTCCTAGCCACAAAATAATTGCCAGAATCTTAAAGATCTCATCCTGTTCGGTAGTATGTAGACCAATGACCTCCATGGCCGTAATAGTTTCCTTGAAATCTTGAAGATCGTCGATGCCTTGAACACTAGTACATTTTGACGCTGACGTATAGACGTACGACTCCGGGGGTTGGACACCGTACTGCTCCCGATACTTCTGATTCGCGCCTTTGGTGTATTGATAAAAAATGTGGAAGTTTCGTTCGTTCTGGATCTGACCAACGACTCGGTTCTTTTCCAGAAGATAGTTTGTAATATTGGCACCAACTGGTTCTCCAATATTGTTGAACTGAATCTCAAGATATTTACCATGACGCGAGGAGTTGTTATTTCTTAATGTCTTTGCGCAACCGAAGGATTCGAGGAGAGGATTGGTCGCTAGAACCATATCCTTGATCTCCTGAATTGACGACGACGAGTTTCCCGAGACAGAAGCAATATACTGCATAATTCGCTTGGCAGCTTCGGTTTTTCCAGCACCGGATTCACCACTATCATTCAATTAGCGTGAAAGCGGCATAAGTAGAGCATCACAGTCACATACCTGATAATGACGCACTGATTCTCATTGTACGATTTCATGTGATAGTACGAGGCTTCGGCAATAGCAAACACATGAGGAGGGACCTTTCATCCAGTTAACCAAGAATGCGGCGAATAGCTATCAACTAAGTCCACACTAACCTCCAAACGATTCTTGCCTCGATACGACTCGAGCACTGCATCTGTATAAATTCCAAGGTCGCGGAAAGGATTTACCGAGATAAGCTACAGAGATTTAGCTCAGCAACATGCTCCCTCAATAACCGACGATAATTCAGGTTCGAACCCATCCGGCTGTGAGACGGGATGGCGAGTGAAATACATACCACATGTCCAATATAAGTCTATAAACACATAACATTGCAAGTCAGCAATCAGACGAATCAATTGGCCAAGTGCAACGATTCCAGCATCGTAACAGTCACATACATAGATAATGCCATTCTCAAAACGTTTTTTCAGATTCTCATTAATGGCGTCTTCGGAGACTTTGGACAGCAGTGTAAGATCCGATACACCGACTTCCTTTCGTTTCGTGGCATCGAACACGGCCTTCTTGACAGCGCCGCGCTTCGCAGACGGCTGCGCCGCTTGGCCGCCTTGTTGCGCCCTTCGACCAGCGCGTTTAGTGATGGCCATGGTGAAGGAAACTCGCGAGGCACGATACGATGGTGATCGCAGAGGAGACGACGGGAGAGATGCAGTAGAGCGCCGGAACTTGCAAATGAACTTGCCGCCGGTGATGACGAACACTTACGAGAACATACGGGTCCGCGCGGTGTGGCTTGGAACTTTTTCGCCAGCAAATACTAATATTATGGGGAGAGATCTACTAGACCGAGGTAGCGAGTAAACATTTTGCAGGCTCTGAAGTAGAGCCCCATTATTAGCAGAGGCGGTGGCGCTGGTGAACAGCGAGCGAACTGCGGCATATGCACAGCCACGGCTTACGAGGCACTCCACAGCTTCTTGCGATTCGTGAACTTTGGCCACACAACGGCCGAGGACCGTCGCCAGCCACGTGAAGACTCGTCCGTTGGTGAATCTTTCAATAGATTCTTCTATTGAGTTACGATACTGCCATAGGTAGCATAGTTTGAATTGTTCTGCTTCTAGTCGATTCAATTCTAAGTTGACTGATTCGGTATAGCAACAGACCGACTAGTACAACCATTATCACTCAATGGATTTGTAAACTGCATATACTCTCAAGATTATCCGAACTCAGTGTAGAGTGATGCTGGATATTATACCTGTAATTGATTACAAAACTGCAAGAGTATGTATACCGAACTAGTGTAATAGAGACCCGGATTAGGAGCTTGATTTCAAGTGGTGGATGTCTGGCAAACACGAAGGAAATGATTGTGACGCTTAAGATGTATCGTATCATACAAATACTGGAATCTCGTGCGATGAAACCTGTCAAAGATATACTATCGTTGTGGGTTAGGGTACGACTCCCAACGGCAGAGCCAGCCGGGAAACAGCTCACACGAGCTGCAGCTCTTAGACAGTAATTTATTTTCACCAAACCACTAGGCCACCACATCGCGCACACGCGTTATATATACGGACACTTCTGGCCGTAGCTCGTCGAAAGCGAAGGGTTCGTCATGTCTGAAGGACTGGCATCTAATCACCACGCCCTGGTCTTTTCCGTCCAGCTAAATCAGCCTGGACAAGCCGAGATTGATGCGGCATTTGATCGCGAGACACGGCGAAGGGAGATAGAGTCGCAGCTCATGCTCAGCACGTCGCCTATGTCGCCTCCTCCCCTTCGAACAGAGATTGCGCAGGATTTTGAGCAAGTGCAGATTAGCGGAATGCAATATTTTGACGAGCAAAGCGTGGCGTCTCCTCCCTCGACCCCGTCTACGTCGGTGATGCCTCCAGCCAACCGGGAAGTGGGGACCTATTTTCAGAACGGATGCCATGGAAATGGCAACTTGCAGCCTCTAGATAATAGTGGCACCCATCATAATACACGAGACTCCGCAATTGCTCCTAACAGCATAATGCAACCGTTTGATACAAATAATCAGAGTGCTACCAATAATTATGCACAGAGCAGCGCTAGTATGGCGGAGCCGTCGCACATTTCAAGCAGCAGGATGTCATCTATAAGTTCGACTGCAAATTTCTTCGATCGGCCTGAGACGAAGCTTCTGGTGCCACCTTTGAATTTTGCAATGGTCACGTCGGGCATTTATAGAAGTGGGCACCCCCTACCTATCAATTTCCCATTTCTGGAGAAATTGAAGCTGAAGACTATCATGTGAGCTGCACCCAGATTATGATAGATTTAATGTGGCATGCAGCTAACAAGAATTCAGATACCTTGGCGAACACGATTTGCGAAGCGTTAATGTGGAATGGGCGTCAAGGAATGGTATCAAAATATTTCATTTCCGAATGGAGAACTGCAAATTGCCATTTGTGGAAAATGATCCAGAGGCAATTGCAGCTGCGCTGCAGGTGGTTGTTGGTATGTGGCAAGTATTAGCGGCGAGCCAGGCGATAGTCGCTAACCTTACAAATCTAGACTCGAGAAATTTTCCAGTTCTGATGCATTCAAACAAAGGCAAGCACAGAGTCGGAGTCTTGGTCGGCGCTATGCGAAAACTTCTACAGAAGTATGTCGGTGGCTTTAATAAGCTAGTGATTGTATGTACTAACTCGATGGTAGATGGAGCTTTGCCAGCATCTTTGATGAATATGGCCAGTTTGCTGCTGGCAAGGAGGACAGTGATATTGAGGTAGGTTCTGACGACGCCATGAGTGGTTCATTTGGCTGACGGATAGCTACAGTTCATTGAAATATTCAATTCTGATTTACAGTATGATCCGAAATATGCGCCCCCGTGGCTACGATAGTATAACAGTTATATACTTTATGACAGTCGCTTGACCGCATTATTATTATTATGGATTACGTTATCTGCATTTATTTGATGTGATCGTTACGGAGTTATATTTTTGGATGGGATATGAATTGCATAAGTTACGGTTATGATTGATATGTGGGAAATTTGGTAATACAGCAATGCATGGGATCTATCACGTATGTATGTATGGTCTGCGTTCCAGATCTGGTAGACTTAAACATGATTCAATAATTGCTCGCGGAACTGTTGTTCATGCTTCACAAATAGAACGCGCCGAATGACTAAATTACGGCCAGTTTGATATTTACCGACCCGGCAGTTTTTGCCTTTGGAGGTAGTAACGGTGGAGAATGGATGCGTCAATTGCTGTATTAGAAGAGCCGTTGTGTTAGGCTATTTTGTCTGTTCTGTGCCCGTGCGTAATTTGTCATATTCTCTTTCTCGCTATTACGGAATTGATGCTCCTCCGCCAGTCAGAAGTAAAAGCCGAACATATTTCCGACCAAGATATTCAGCGTGAATTGACCGGATACTGTGATTCAGATCCAGTCTCGGTTGAGCAAACGCGTCAGCAGCTCGGATCGTTCGTATTCGGGACATAGAAAAGTTAGTTGCGACCCGATTCCGGCAATGGAGTCCGCCAAGGACAACGCTGGTTGCCGACCACCACAACCCTGGACCCTGAGTTGCCATTCCACCGACCTACTGCTCGCCTATCCTCCCACCACCCCTTAAATACACATCCAACAATCCTTGTCCGACGACCGCGCAGAGGACCATCCCGCCTGTCGTCCAGTCTGAGCCAAAAGAGCCATGTCGAAGTACCTGCAGCTGATAGCACACCCTCAGGAGCTGCGCGCCGTTCTTCAATGGTAAGTCACTCACGATATTAGTTGGAGGTATGTCCGACGGCTAATCACTTCTAGGGCCATATGGCACGAACCCTTGTATCCCAGAGACCCGTCTAAGGAGTCTGATAATCTGAAACGATGCTACGAATTGCTGGGTTACACCTCCCGAAGTTTTGCTGCTGTTATCGAGGAGCTAGCTCCTGAGCTACGCGAGGCGGTATGTTCATCTATATTTAGTGATATTCCGCGGACACTCTGTTGTGATGAACAGTAGCACAAATACAAAAGTCCTATAACTTTCATATCATCGTCATATAATTGAACTAATTTGTGGCCCCCGTAGGTCATGCTTTTCTACCTTGTGTTGCGCGGGCTGGATACCATCGAGGACGACATGACGATTCCCAACCCTGTTAAGTTGCCGATTCTCCGAAGCTTTCACGAATTGCTTACAAAAGAAGGATGGACATTCAACGGCAGTACGTGCAACATTTTATCAATTTGAATTCGAAGCAGGAGTACTTGGCTGATAATTAAATGACCCAGGCCAGGAGAAGGACAAAGTTGTACTCGAGGAGTTCGACAAAGTTATCTACGAGTTTTCGCTTCTAAAGCCAATTTACAGGGATATTATTGCAGAGATGACAAAGAGAATGGGTAATGGCATGGCTGACTATTGCGAGGATGATGATTTCAACAAAAAAGGTGTCAACACTGTTAAAGAATACGACTTGTACTGCCATTACGTCGCTGGTATTGTTGGTGAGGGCCTGACCCGATTGTCGGTCTCTGGTGGATCATCAGATCCCAGACTATTAGAAAACCCACATTTGTAAGTTGTGGTATCAATTATATCATTTGACTGGGCTCTGATTTTCTTAGGCACAACTCAATGGGTCTCTTTCTTCAGAAGACAAACATTATTCGAGATTTTCACGAAGATTTACTTGATAATCGAAAGTTCTGGCCAAAAGAGATCTGGTCAAAATATGCTGACTCAATGGAAGACTTTGTCAGACCAGAGTATACCGAGACTGCGGTGCACTGTTTGTCGGAACTGGTTGCCAACGCTCTTGAGCATATTCCCGACTGTCTCTATTATCTTGCTGCGGTTAAGGAACAGACCATGTTCAATTTTTGTGCTATCCCACAGGTAATGGCTATTGCTACACTAGAACTTGTTTTCCAAAACAAGAATGTCCTTACCAGCCACGTCAAGATCAGAAGAGGCACATCGGTGATGGTATGCGAAAGTCAATTCAGTGGGTACAACTAAATGTTTATGCTAACTTCTGTAGCTTATCATGCGAGCTACTAGCGTCCGCGAAACGTATAATATTTTCCAAGAATATTGTCATAAGATCCATGCCCGGAATACCCCGAAGGATCCTAACTATATGCGGATTAGCATTGCCTGTGCTAAGGTGGATCAGTTTATTGAGACTATCTTTCCAACGAGAAAAGAAGTCAAAGAAAAGATTGCAAAGGAGGAGAAGCCGGAAGAGACGGCGTCGACCACCGAGGTGTTGACTATTATCCTTCTCTTCGGTGGCACGCTGTTAATTACGTCCTCGCTCATGGTATGTCCATCTTGTCTGCAGCTCACATGCGCATCACTAAATTTTGTGTCTAGCTGGGCGTAGCGTGGTTCTTTGGTGCACGGTTTGATCTGGCGTTTGCGGCGATCAAAGAGAACTTTTTGGGCATTGCAGATGCGGCGCGAGACGAACTGTAGAAACCTGTCATTTGTTCATTAAGCCTGAGTTGAAGATTTTGTTTTTTATTGATTTCTAGATTATTTTTTGTAATTTCCGTGACCGTGTATGAGTACTTAATAAATCATTTGTCAATTTTAGTGTACACAACGACCTTTTCTAAATGTATATATACTACATCCATTCAACAGAACCATGAATTAACAAAGTGCTGTAAGTGTGGATACATGAACATTCTCCGTATTCTTCAAATAAGAATGGGGATAGATTCTACACTAATCTGTACACAATCTGCCTGTACTTTTCTTGTCCAAGATTTGATTCTCCAGCCTCTATGCCGTATTTTCTGCGCCGCTAATATTGATCTCCGCACTGTCATGCAAACTATATATCTTCGATAGCAACACCAAGAATCCAAATATTAACCGAGAAGAATATTAGAGTTGCAGCGAATATGCCGGGAAAGAACGTACTATTGCCGAGATACTCTAGTTCGAAACCTTGTTGCAACCAGAGCGCCTATGATCACACGCATGTTAGCATTATTCTTCACGCCAAGTCAACCAGCGTCTAGACATGCCTGAGCAAGAGTCCACAATATCAACCCCCATATTCCGAGCCACTTGTTCTTCAACATGGCCGATGACGGCAGGTAAAAAGGTAGCAGCACGATATACCACATAAAATACTGACTAGTGCAGACTTTATTGAATGTAACGAACGCGAATGTTTGCACGAACATTGTCTTTGCCAGATCTTTCTTTGCCAACATCAATGGGAGGAAGATGCCAGATATGAATAGTTGCGGGACAAATGCAAGTGATGGATATGGCGATTCATCCACACTTGGTGAGGCGGAGATGTAAAGTAGGATGTTGTATGGTGAGAAATTGTGGCGATGGTCGGATCGGGAGAGGTGGTGGAGGTATGTATGTAATAAAAATGGATGGCCGTATCTGCCAAAAGTAAGTATTACAATTAGGATGGAAGAATAAAAAATCTCTCACATATAGTACATAGCGCCCGTCAAAGTAGTGAAAGTTATAAAGCTCGACAGTGCAAATTTAACTCTATCTTTGTTAACCCAGCGAAGAATACCGTTGCCTAGAATGGATGGGCTGCTGTCTAGGGCCCACAGTATCGACGGCACGTATATGATGGGGTAGATCTTGAAGTGGACGGCGTAGCCAGTCAGTGCACCCGACAAGACGATCTGTTTTTCATAGACAGCCCATAACAACGCGATGACCATTGCCCCTAGCAGGCCCTCCGAGCTTCCACGAGTGCTGATAGTCGCAACCATAGGATTCAGCAGCCACACAGACGCAAATTTGAGAGCCCGATCATTCGATAACCCCCGTAACTGGAAAATTCTCAGCATGAGCCATCCAGCGACAATATCGCCCAACGCGAACAACAACTTTCCGAACCAGAAATACTGCGTCGTTGGTAATAACAACCATGCTAGGATTGGAGTATACCGGTACGTTGCGCGATCATAGGGCGTACCACCTTGCGCCGTAAATTTCGACGCGTCGGTAAACACAAAGTAGTCAATATCCGTAAACCTGATTTCCGCGTGCTCATCCTGATAGACACCGTAGAAAAAGAAAGCCACACGCATCAAGGCCGCTGAAATCAGCAGCCGCGCAGTAGTTAGCTTCATCTTAGAATATTCCTGCTCAATCAATCAAGTGCGTAATTGTCCTAAGTTTATAGTTATATCGTGTGAGAGAAAGTATACTGAGATACATGGATATGCATCCAGTATCAAACCAGTCCACTAATTGCCCTAAAGCCATGCTTATTAAACTGTGCTGGACTTCACAAATAAAGCAATGTGCGCCATCATCGCACGAAGTAAATCAACACTAACCTTCGTTGAGGAGAATGGACAAATGGGAACCGTACGACTGCGCTCCAAGTGGTACCGACTGGTGGATATTTCGATACGAATGATTAATGCAATAAGTTTGAACTGGCGGATGCGCTCTCTCGGAGCTTGTTCCAGAGAATGTCATGGGCAGGGCGTGCACTGGGTATTTCCGTGGTCGGTTCGGTCGCCGGGTAACCACAGAACGTTTCGAGTTGATATCGCAGCCCTCAAGAGAACCAAAGAGCAGCACGCTAGTTCTCAGTTTCAGGCTCTACTGGACTGCCATCATACGAGCTCAGAATGTGGTTAACATATTCTCGGATAGTCTTATTCCTCTCTTAGTTTTTTTGCCGTATTTCGCTCCACTGAATCGTGCGGAAAAAACTAGTCAAGTGAACATAAGGTGTTAGGTGCTCTTAATGCCGCGGACAATTCTTCATGCGTGGTCTAGGTCGTGTCTGGTACTATTCAAATACTGCTATGTCTACTCTCAATGATATTATCGTGATATCTGCGCCTGTAATATAAGCATCACATACACAGGGCCGGCTAGCTACGATACATTAAATTTAATGCAAATCTGAATATATGAACATAATGTTTATATTGAGTCGGTAAGTGCAACTTAAAAAGAACCGGTAACAAACGATAAGATTCTGGCTGTCCGCTCGCTATAACTATCGAAATAAGTAATCAGCACGTGTTAGGTCCCTGCGGCGGGTTGCCCGACCAACCGTCCGTTTGAAGTCAACAAATTCAGGATGTTGCCCCTGAAACTAGTGGCTGTCTTCTCTCCCGCCGTTTATGCGCAACGGTTGTCATCCGCACCACCGGCTCCTAACTCTTTTGGCAATCATACGGCAATCGATTAGAGCTATTTCCTAGGAAATCCGCTGTATTTGTTAGCCGTTTAAGTTGAATTAAGAAATATGTCGCAGCACAAGAAACGGGTAACTATCGAGTCGCCGCATAGTGCGAAGATCAGCATGCCTAATCCGCCATCAACACCATCAACAAATCGGCAAGTTCACAAAAATAAAGAGAATATAGTCAAATCCAGCACAAAAATGGTGTTATTTGTGTCTACGCCTTCGTCGCGACACTCGATTATGAGTTCAACCTTCTCAGACAGGAAAATCGTCTCCCCAACAAGAAGTAAAGTCGTTGTTTCTCCAATTCGGAGCATTAAGGTTACGTCGCCTGCGAAAAGCAGTATGATACCACAACCGTCAGACCCAAAGTCGATGTTACGAGTGAAAGCTCTGAGAGATGCCGATCTTGCTTTTGCCAATTCTGCAAAGAAGAAGAAGAAAAATCCTGCAGTGCTGTCTCCAACGAAATCAGAACTCGGAAAACCGCAGAGATTATTCTCATATCCGGCAACTCGGACCCATGAAGGATTACTGTGTATGAGTGGAACCTTACCAAGTAGACGACGATCTCCGGACAAACGAGGTATAGTGTCGAGCCCGAGAGCTAGCGCAAAAAAGCAGGAAGTTGTATTGGGATTGAAATCGCCAGCTAAACGACTTGGACGCAACCTCTTATCGAAATCTATAAGACAGTCACAATATCCTGCATTGACGTCAGTGAGTACTACGTCCGTGAATGGGTCGCCTGCGACCAATAGGAAACTAATGAGTCCGGTGATGTCACTGTCCTCAATTTCACGTTCGCCTCCGAGGATGCCACCTTTATCTAGCTCCCGCAGCATTGCTAAGAAAAGTATGAAGGATATGAAGGCGTTGAGTGAAAGAAAGACATCTAACTCCGACGAGAGCGACGCTGATGACCTTACAACCTATGAAAGTGCAGGAGAGGACGAATCGATGCTAGCCACTCCAAGTAAACGAGCAGATGACAATGAGACGTACCTATATAACAAGTTTGAAGGCGTCGATACGGCTGTATTGGAAGAAGCTCTCGAGCAGCTCGGTATTGAGAGCGGTCCATCATTGTCATCATTGTCGAAAGCTGCAACAACAAGCCGTGACTCGAATTATAGGCAAACGCCTACTGACAAGGTTACCGCACAAAAGATTGCAATGTCAAAAAAATATATCAAGTCACCATTCGAGAGTTCGACTTCCAAAGTTCCAATCAGACCACCTCATATACCGACTCCGTCTTGTAAGCAACACGATGTGAAAGCCCGTTCGCCCGCTCCTGCTCAGCCACGTGCGCGAATTCCAGTAAGACATCATCCAGAATCACAATCTTCTTCGGCTGCTAAGGAATCACTTGCCAAAGGATGTATGAGGCCGCTGTCGGATGTTGTCGCGTTTCTGGACATTTGAACGAGCGAAGGCAATGACGCGTCGGCCGCAGTTGGAACGCTTTTACGCAAGCTTGGCGCTAAGATTGTCAAACAGCTGTCTCGAAATGTAACACATATTATATTCAAACAAGGTACTCCTAGGACGCTGCATTTTGCAAAGGACATGAATGTTCCTTGCCTCACGATATCGTGGATTGTCGAGTAAGTAAGTGTAGCTTGTGGGGTATTGACAATTATAACACTAATTTCAGATGTGGAAAACAAAACTTAATGGTAGACGAAGCGGCCTATGCCATCGAGATAAATAGTTTGCAGCATCGACACCTGTCACATCCGGTGCGTCTTATCGTGTCGCACAATAGCTGTAGTCAATTGCTAACGTTGCAGAGGAAGAAATCAGTAGCACCAAGAATACTTACGCAGGGCCTTGACGGCAGAAAAGAAAGAACTTGTGTGGAACATAAGTCGCCGAATGCAAGCAAAGAAGTGCCAATATCCACGGGCGCTGATGGGCTGCACCTCGGTGTTGCTGCCATAGGTCTGCCGCAATTAGCACATGTTTACACGACTGAAATACCTAGTATGTATAACCTGGTAGTCCTTTAACTTCGCCGGATTGGCTGACTTAAATAATAGTTGAACGCCGGAAGAGTCTAACTCACGCGCCAACTGTGAGCAGTCCCCTTGCTCGACGAAGTTGGAGTGTACAGGACTTTAATATTGAAAAAGAGAACGAGTAGCTTTAGTAGGTTTGTTAAGAAAGATTTAATGTTTGGGCGATACGGTTGAATTTGGACACGGTTAACTGTTTAGTGAAATTAATAGGCAATGGAAATGTAATGATATATAACTACTTGATTCAACGCAACTATGATTTGAGATGATAATGATCTGGACTTAAAATACACGTAAAACATACGCTACCAATGAAGAGTTACACGCCATCATAACCCACAAAACACAAACCACGCCAATAAAAGAACCTGTAACTATACTATATATAACACACTTCTGGAAGCCAACAAACATAATCAAACGACATACTCAAACGACAAAAAATCGCAAGAAAGGGGGAGGTGACCATATCCTTTACTCCATTACTGCAAACACGTGCTGGGTAGAATTTGCTGAGCAGGGTATGTAAATTTGATTACTGACTAAAAATGGTGATGTTGAAATTAGGGATCAGAATATAGGCAACGACTTTGCTGGCGATACGAAGTTTAGCGTTTGCGAGTGAAATATGGCGAATTGCTCATGTACGTAACACTAGCATCGAGTACCCATTCACCGACACCGAGGTACTTATCGACGGCGTACCGAATATCGGATGATCCAATATCCTCAGTCTTGATTCTGCATCCAACACGAATAATTAGCCGATCCCAAGCTGTTGTTTAATTATACAAGACGCAAGGTTGAACATACACTAATCCCGTTGATCGCTTGACGCCCGCGAGAACAGTTGAGACAAGAACTAAGTCAAAAGATAGGTGAATTATTTTTCCAAACTAAGCCAAGTCATAAATGTTAGTTAAGTATGTTTTTCAATAGTCATGCAAAATACGGCATTGGCAGTCTTGCATCACTTTAATTTCTTAAACCGGTAATTGAAACTGGGGCGTACTGTCATGGTGCTCGTGACAACCTCGTACACAAAGAAGTACTTTAGAATCGATAGTAATGCTGCCAACTTGAAAAGATGGGGGTGTTCTCAGTGAGGTGACCAATTATAACTCCGCTTTTGATGCGCGGAGACGGCTAATATGGATTCTCACGTGGGGCTCCAAGCTGGGATAGACATAAGGCTTGCGTGAACATTCTTGGGTTAGGGCTAATTGCATACTTGTTTCAGAGCGTGAATGTTAGAGAATACCGCGTATAGTTCAGCATGAAGCTTTCACTTACGACGTGTCTTGAACTCTACGAGCGAGTTGTGCTGTTTCCTTTAGGTCAAGGGATGCATTGAACAGATCCGTACAAACACAGTAATCGAGTCATGCTGCTTCGGAACATATTGGTTGCATCCCTTGTGGTATGCGTGTCGTCTCCGTTTGTCTCAGCCTGGACATTCTCCGATGCAACTTTGGCTATTAACGAGCGGTCAGGTACACTAGAGACGCGACCGTGAGTATACATGTACATAGATCTGCAAGTTTGCCAGTGATAATTGATAATTTAGATTTTCTATGTCAGTGCCACTGCCGGAGATTATATCGCTTCCGAGCAGTGCTTTAGCTCGCCTTCGATTTACCGTGCGGAGTGACTTGACGCCTGATACCAATAATAAACCGCATCAAGCGTATGCAATTATTGAGGATCCCGTTACTAGTTTGGAGTCGTCGTTCCCAGTCGACGTTCGGGAAAATGGTCGTGCTAGAGTGGATATTGTACGTCTGAGACACATCAAAGAAATTCTGCTTCTTCTCAGATCACGGCCGGAACGTCTGCATGCTAACCGATCGTACAGGACTACAAGACGATCCCTACGGCCCTGCTGGGTCCCAACAAGCCGTTGACCGTGACAATCGTCCTAGCGTCGTTCGGAGCCGAATCTCCTCTCAAAGTTGAGATCGGTCAGGTCCAGCCCGTCTACAATGGGCCTGCACCAGCAGGGCCCATCCGATTTGGTCCTAAGCCTGAGATCATCCACATCTTCCGACCGGACTCCAAGTTCGTATCGTCGACCGTCTCTCTGTTTTTCAGTGCCATTGTTGTTTTTGTGGCTATTGTGCTGATTAGCAGTGTAAGTGTCATCTGCTGTTGTGTGTTCTTCTGATTATTATTAACTGAGGAATATGTGTAGTGGTCATACCTTGGGGTCATGCCCTCCAAGCTTCTCACAGCTCTCGCCAGCTCGCCATTGGGCCATCTCGGTTTTTTCACATCAATTGTCGCCATCGAAATCGCTTTTTTTAATTACTATGTTGGATCTACAATTTTCAACTTGATTGCGCAGGTCTCCGTGCTTGCTCCTATTGCTTTTTTGTCCGGTAGTCGCGCTTTGCGGGAGGTCAGAAGCCGTCGTTTGAAAGGTGAATGGTAAAGGAGCGAAGACGATTAGGATCTAAAATTTGTAATATAGTTACATTAGAAATAGAATGATTTGAGTGCGGAAGAACTTAAACCTGTGAATTGAGTCTACAGAAGCTTTCAGCAAATTGGTTAGATTTTATTGTAGCCTCGACCCCCGAATTATAATGGCGTGAGGAGCATAAATACATATTGTAGACACAAAAGTTGCCGATTATGCTATCGGTTGGGACTTCGCTCTACGAGACTCTGTCCCAATGATGAGCACTGTACATATTTTCGCATATTCCTCTACCGTAACCACGCGCCCGGCAACTCCGAGAAACTCGGGATCAGGCCGTACATCACTATATACAAACTACTCACTGTATCCAGCATGGCTAAGTCAACAGTACTACCCCCGCCAATTAAGCGTGGCACACCGGCTGTACCGCCATCCGCACCTCGATCAACACCACGACCAAAGGTCTCCACGGCAGCTAATACAAGGATGACTGGGTACGTTAAACAGTGTCCAACCAATTAATAATAGAATAATGGAATAATGGAAAGCTAATTGCCAACGCTTTGATAGAATTCGTATGATAGTAATGTCGGTTCCATTACTGGCTGTGTCTAGCTACATTTTATACAAGAGAGGTCAGTCTCCCGATCTAAAGTCAGAGCCAGAATTCAGGCTAAATACGGACAGGATTGAAAGCTAACGGTTGACATTTTAGTCGTTCTAGGTGAGGAACAAAAGAAACAGGAAGGATTTATCTCAGAAGACGGCATTCCTGTGAAATTTAGCGACTTGCACAATGATAGCAAGCAGAGCAGCTAGACTGCTATTGACGGAAAGTTAACTTTGAAAAAAAAATTGTGTATACTAAGTACGCATAGTCGGTAGAAACATACCTGTACATATTTGACTGGAGTTAATTTAGGAAAAGTTCAAAATCAGTCAATTTGCAGACTTGAATATGACTGAAGTTCACCATCACAAGGAAAACCATTACTCTCTGTCTAGATATATACCGATGCAGTCCTATTAGACTAAGCAGACAGCTCCTCAATGTAAATCGCCATGCAAATATAAAGACATCATAAAATACCCAATAATGATTCGAAGAGCATATACGCCAAACATATAACAAACATAATACAACCGGCAACCGATTCAAGCGTAAGACTATATCTAGATACTGTGATACTATTTCAAACCCATTTATATCTAAGAGGGCTAGTCTAGTCATAAAAGACAAGAGTGCGGACTTCAATGCTCTCTCTTGGAAGCGCATTTGGCTTTGATGTCGGGTCCTCGAATGCAGTGTGTGGAGTTCTCTTCGCGACACCTTCCACAGAGTCGTAGCACTTGATGAAGACCTCCTCATCGGTGTTCATGCCAGACAAGTAGTAGTACTTCTGGTTCGGGTTATACCTGACCGCACCAGTAGCGCCCGTGCGTTCCCGGTACCGATGTTCGACTGAGACGATGTCACCTTCACTCATATCATGAGCGTCTCCAAGAGCAAGGGGAAATTCCTCAACTGGACCAGTCAGTGGCTTCCAGTAGTTGATAATCTGGAATCTCTTCGTGAGCAGCACATCGGCCTCGTCTGGGCAGTGAACTCGAACACGGTCTTCGGCAGACTTCGGCGTCTGATCTACGTGAACACTCATGACAGGATTACGATAACCGTCCTTAGAGCGGATAGTATTGTCGAAAATGACAACCTTTGACGCACCAGTCACTTCCTTAATGGCATTGATCACACCCGGGTAGTACTCCTTCTCAATTCGCTCAGCATTTGACCAATCCTTGAATGCATAATAGCGCCTCTCGAACTGGAAACCGTTCCTGTCAAGAGTGAAGTCTTCCTCGTGACCCCGAACATCAATGATCTGAACTTTTTGGCGTAGAACCTCGTAGTTGCGGGTTGGAGTGCCTTCAGGAACGTCGTAGACTATATTGTATGGAATCGAGCCGTCCTTGGGAGGAGCATAGAAGTTGAGAGTCGACTCGACGATGGCGGGAGCGGGAATAGTCTCGGTGATAGTGGCCATTGAGTCTAGTATTCTGGTCGCAGTTAAGGAATTGCAGATGGACCGAGGTGCGAGGCAGCTGAGTACGAGAGATTATATTCTTGATGCAGCTGTGCGTAGACCAAAAATAAAGGACAAGCTGCCGATTTAAACTGAAGCCCGTTGTCCTCAGATGATGTCGCAACGAATTACAAATGAATGGCGAAGGTTCGAGAGAACTTGGCAGACAGAGAGACACAGAAGAATAAGCTATGGAGTGGTCGGGGGGTGCCTTAGTAATCTCAATTACCAACGCGCGGCTGAAGACTATGGCGAATCCCCGGCGCATATCGGAAGATTCGACAGATACGAAACACGAGCGTGGGACCGCACAAACCGCCCTGACTGCTCAATTCATCTCCACGCTAACAGATCGTTCACATACAATAATCAAATCGCGTTCTCGCGTGTAAAATGTAGCTTCGGTAAGCTACAACATATCAGAACTAGAGAACGATACCTCGGCTGACGTCACTAGATCCTGATACGCGTTTGCCGCGGTCGCGCCTCCTGAGCCGCTCCGAATTACATCAATTATTTTGTGTCCTCATCCGATCTCATTAGAGTTCCATCGTTAGTAATTCTTATGCTGCGCCTAGCGCCGGCATCTCGCATTATTGCTCTGTTATTCTGACTTCTGTCTGTCTACAATCCAGACATGTCCTACCTCTGGCGAAGGATTGGCCTATCCAATTCCAAAGTCGCAGCTGACGACGATGACAACATGCCGCCTCCGTTTCCAGCTCTCGACTCTGCACAACGTGCGAATGTGCCGCAGATAGAGATTGATGAGAGTGAGGAGCACGAAGAACGGTCGGGAGTGGATGAATCTCGAGTTACTGTCACGGTCGAGCTCAAAAAGGCCGATATGCCGCCGCCGCGGGATCCTATACGGCAATCAGCTGACCTTCCACTACCGCCCATACCACTCTCATCTGCATCAAGCAAAGGTCCCGCGTCAGTTGTTGCGTCCGCGCGTGCGCCGTCAGCTTCACACCGTGGCATAATATCTTCCTCAGTCTCGGAACGGCCTCTACCAAAGTTCAATTTCTCAAACGTTGCTCCGTCAAAAGAGCTTGCCCCACCACCAGTGATGGCTCCGACTGCGCTTGCACAAGCACGTCGGAGACGCGAAAAGGTTGCTCTTGATCCTGGGTTCTCTCAGCTAGATTGGGCGACATTGAAGAATAGTGGGAAGGACCTCAGTGGTCGTCCGAACGGGGTGCCGCATGTGCAGATAACCTTCGACGAATTAAAACTGCATTCAACACAAGAGGACGCGTGGACGGCGTTGGGTGGCAAAGTTTACAATATTTCGCCTTATCTGCGATATCATCCTGGTGGCGTGAAAGAATTAATGCGGTGTGCTGGGAGAGATGGAACGAAACTATTTAGTAAGAACTTTTCATTGTGAATGTTCGGAAAATTCTGACATAATTCTAGCTATTACGCATGTGTGGGTTAATTACGACCGTATGTTGTCAAATTGCTTTGTGGGATATCTGGTTCCGGGGGGAAATAGCTAGTACTTGCAGATAGAGCCTATTGGTAGAATATCGCATTGATGCTTCTCTTATTTTAACCGTGACTTCAACTCTGATACATATGAGCTAGTTGCATTACGGCATTTGTACATAGTTTAGATAGGCCTGTTAAGAATAATATTTCGTAGCATTAGAATCCTCATCGTTTCTGCCTTCATCGAGTATCTCGTACCCCAAGTACCATCCCTCCCCGCATTGAATAATCTCTCAACTGAGAATGCGGAGGCTGGACTTGCCAAGTAATCCCTGGCAGCAGCAACTATTCGAGGGTAATCCTTTCTATTTTTTTTTACCCTCCACCAGTCGCATAGCCAATTCGGATATTACATGTCATTGGCATCAACGCGGGCGCTGTTAAAATACCGATCAATGTCAGTCAGTTGAGGCTTGTCTTGAGGCTGTAGTCTTTGTAACATCCCGTTGCCATCTATTTGCCTCTTATGACTTTGGTCTTCTGGAAGGTGTGCGATATTAAGTGGCTCTGCAGTTTCAGGGTAATCGCGGTGAAGGTTGTGACGGCGAGCTTGGAGAATCTTCCCACTAGTGTACTCATCATCCCATTCATATTGGAGAAGATCTCCCTTCACACGAGGATCCAGGATCAGTGCCGTGCAATATGTATCCGATGCGTCCATAAAAGTAAATAACGACTAATTATTTGCAACAGACCTAAGTTTAGAACAAAAAATCAGTAAAACAGGACGTCGGATAGAGTCTAACAGCGGTATGACGTCCCAGGAATATAGGGCAAATCTCATTATTCATGCATTAGATTATAATAATATTATAGTTATCACAGAACTGCCTTCATCGACTCTGCGCAGCATCCATCAACCTTGGCCGAAGATAGAGCCCTAAGTACACTAGCGTGACGTGAAACAACGTAAATGCAAATATTTCTGACGGATACGCGAAAATGGCAATGGCTGCACTAATGGACGCCAGCCACGTCGTATTTGCAACTGTGCGATTCAAGGCGCCACGCTGCCCTACCAAAGGTGGCGTCCATCACCGCGAACTAGAGATCTACTTCGCTGCCTCTACCCACTGTGTACAGCCTACTTTGCTACCTCTACCCACCAATCCTTGGATTCAACTATCTCGGAAAGAGGCACTTTGGACAGGCAATAATGGAGGACCCGGCTGATGCCCCTACACCGTTCGCGAATGTTGCGGCCCAAACTACGCTGTTGGCGCAGGTACGTTCACTCCCTCGTAATCGATGCACTGCCTTCTAGACTACTCAATTGCACACGATTGTCATGATTATCGATAGCTAACAGTGAATCCATAGCGCTATCAATTTTATCTTGACCAGTCTACACCATATGTGTTTTACCGATGGGTCGGTTCAGCCACCCTTCTCTTCTTCTTCATGCTGCGCATTATCTTATCGCAAGGCTGGTACATTGTGTGCTATTCTCTTGGTATCTACCTCTTGAATCTTTTCCTTGCGTTTTTGCAGCCAAAATTCGATCCTTCGCTCGAGCAGGACATGAAGGAGCGGGAATCCGAGGAAGGCGGTGTCGGCGGCGAACTGCCAACGCGACAGGACGAGGAGTTCAGGCCATTCATTCGACGACTACCCGAGTTCAAGTTCTGGTACTCGGCGACTAAGGCTACTGTTATTGCCTTTGTGTGCACTTGGTTCTCGATTTTTGACGTGCCTGGTGAGTAGTACTTCCCGTGACTTTTAATAGTGCTACGTATTAACGATTAAGTCTTCTGGCCAATTCTCCTGCTTTACTTTTGCATTCTTTTTGCAATTACTATGCGCCGACAGATTCAGCACATGATCAAGTACAGATATCTGCCATTCGATCTCGGTAAAGTGCGGTACGCGCGCCGAAGTAACTAAAAGAAAGCACTCTGTCAGAAACACCCCATTTTGCAACACACACCTTTGCCATCACATCTACCTCTCCCAACGACTTCCTCACGCATTTCTTGTTGAGTTAAGACCGCGTGGCTGTATATGGTCCGACAGTGCCGTTGTTCAATGTTTCTTTTGCAGTTCGTTTGCGTCAGTTGTTCTTCACAGTTTGTACATTACAGATGCACTTTTCGCATTACTATCGATTTATACCGACGTACCAAATTTAGGAAATAAAAGGTGTATCAATCGGCATCATCAGCTGCCAGTATGGAGTTGAAATAGTCTGATGGTGGTACAAAGACGTGTTAAATATTTTGCTATATAAATCGTTTGTTCAGTAAATGGCGTTGAAATACTAATTATTTAATTCGTTTGTATGCGTAATTACTATGAGATATATATCAAACGGTGGTGAAATTGTTGTGTGATGAAAAAGGATGGGATGCTTTAGTTTTATCTTTGTTTAACGCTCTGTTTGTTGATTTAATGTCATAATCGTAAATAAGGTTTATTCGATACAGAGCTGGAGATGTATAACACAATATAACGACTCCATGGGCGATGACTACCATGTTACATTGATATAAAACTCTAGTATGATAAAATAAACCAGTCCTAGTATCATGCAGGTGTAACTCCGGCAACTAGGATCTGATCTACTACCTGTGATCATTTACTTCTTAACGAATACGATCTCGTTACCCAATTCGCAAAGGTCTACGCCTCCGCATTGACCTCTCCACCACTCCATTCCGGCCGGGGTCGTCTGGCAGACGCCGCGCACTCGCACACAGGTCGGCCTCACGACATGTCCCGCAATAAAATAGTCCAAGACACAGACTCGGACGCGTTAATATCTAAATTTGCCGCTGAAAGGGCAGGATACTATCATGACCCGCTGCTCAAATTATTCCTTCCGTCCAATGTTGATCCTGCGGACGTCCATAAGTTGCCACTGTTTAATCGGGGTTTGTATATCTTAAGTCTAAGCAAAACGTCGTTGAGAAAGATATGTGCTAATGGTGCATCGTCAGGGACGTACGTGCGAGTTATGGCAGTGACGAAGTTAATCGACCAGTTCCTTTCTACGACAAGCGACATGAAGAAGCAGATTATTTCGTTAGGTGCAGGATCTGATACACGACCATTTTATCTTCTCCCCAAGTACCGCTCGAATTTGATATACCATGAATTAGATTTCGCAGTGTCTGCGCGACAGAAAGCGGAGCTCGTTGCAAAACATGCAGTGTTAAAGGATTCGATACCTGGACCCGTGGAGTATGATATTCGTACGCCCGACGTTCCGCATCGACCGAGAAGACGGTCGCCGCCGCGGTTATTCGTACCGTCAAGGGAGCCGGCATCGCAGTCTGGATCTGGACCGCGCAATATACATTCTAGTAGCCGTACTAATACTCATCCGCGGCACAATTCACCTTCAGGGGCGAATCCTCATGGTTTCGAAACGCCTCTGAAAAGTCCTTCGTATTATATTCACGGCGTTGATCTCCGCCATTTAATGACTCCTACATCGGTGCAATTGCCAGGGATTGACATTTCACTACCCACTCTACTAGTCTCAGAATGCTGCCTATGCTACCTCGAGCCCGATGCCAGCGACGCCGTTCTTGCCGCCTTCATCAAAGCGTTCACATGCCCTTCGTCTTCAAACCAACTTGGGATAGTATCCTACGAACCATTTTCGTCGGACGACCAATTCGGCAAAGTCATGATCCATAACCTCGCCATTCGTGGCATCTCGATACCGACAATGATGGCATTCCCGACGTTACAAGCGCAGGTTTCCCGGTTGCGTGGATTGGGATTTAAAGCGGCGGCGGCTGGAGACCTGAAATATGTGCATGGTGCGTGGATAAATGGGGATGAGATGCAAAAGATCGACGCGCTGGAATTGCTAGACGAGCGGGAAGAATTTGATTTACTTGTTGCGCATTATGGCATTTACTGGGGTTCTACCGTACCCGAATTGGATAGTTCAGATTATAAGTTTGATGGACCGTTCGCGGGATGGAACGACTTCCCGAGACAAATCTAGTGTAATACATCCATATACAATATATACAATCTACATCTGATCAAGCACATCCTGCACTTCGGATTCACTGACAACGACGTCGTCAATAGCTTCCGCAATAATCTCTTGCCATCTTGGCACACTCAAAACTGCGTCCCGGTCAGAGAGGATGATGCCGCACTTGACCTTTGCTTCACCTGCAGCGTCCGCGATTTCTGGATCGGTTTCGAAACCTGAAGCGAGTTTTATAGCGTTTTTGTAGTAAACCTCCGCGTTTTTGCGCAAAATCGTCCGGTTTTTCTGTGCCAAGGGATAGATCGGAGCGAGATTTGAGCGGAGGATGTCCACGTCGCCGCGTGTTGTCCATATCCTGATTTGCGTGAGCTTTGTCGACGGAAGCGATGCGGCGCCGATGACCATGTTTCCGGCTCCCGCGGTCGGAGTCGTCACTTTGAGAAGAAGTGAAGAGAGTGCGGATGGGAGGAATTGTGATGCGAGAGTTAGTGAGCGCCAGGCTAGGTCACCGTCTTTATCGCTCCAGGCAATGATGCCGAATTGGGTGAACATGTCTGCTTGGGCTAGATACCGTTGGCATGTGAGCGGCATGAATGAGAGGATATCACGTAGCGTGATGGATTGCGGCCCCGTGAGCCCTTCGGCTGAGAGTAATTCAATGTTGAGGTCGAGAACGGACGTCGGGGGTACTTCTGCGACAGGTGTCCACAGGGTCCTGAGTCTTTCGAGATTGGCAGCCGGTCGCCACGACTCACCTGTGAAGGGATAGCCGCTGACAATAACATACCGTGCCACGACCAATGCCGAGTCTTGGGTATCGCTATCCTTTATGTCAAGTTGTTCTCGATTCGCAATCAAAGTCGCGATGCGCTGCATGAACACAGTTCCTGCCCTCACCAACTCCTCGGCATTCTCGCTCGGCCCTTTTGAGTTAACTGAAAAGGACAACGAGATCGTATACACCGGGATCAAACACGCCAACTGCGCAGTCGCGGTCTCGAGAAGAGAGGTATAGGTTGTCGGTTCAATAACAGTCGCATATTCTTCCTGCTCCTGTCCCTGGTTATCACCCTGCTGACTACTATTCTCGGCATCACTAGGAGCATCATCAGTCAAGCTCGCGAGATCTTGACGTTGCTTATCGAGCTCTGATTCCTGGGCTGTCCAAACTTTTTCGAAAATTTCCATGGCCGCGCGATATGGCGCCGCCTCGTACTGTTCCTCGGCAATGCTTAATTGTACTTGCGCCATATTGAACAGCAGATCCGATGGCGGGTCAACCTGTTTACGTTGCTTGAGCGCAAGCTGCAATGCGACTTCGTGGTCGTGCAGGATTTTCGACAACACCGAGACGCGGTCTTGTCGTTTTGTCGCCGTTATCGCGGCTATAGACTGTTGGTCATTGCTCGACGGGCTAGTGAGGATGGCGCGTGAATAGAAGAGCTGGTAGACGTGGAATTCGAGACGACACTTGTTGTACGAGGCGTCGAATGAGTTCGCGAATCTCGATAGGCAAGTATCGTATAGCTCTAACGAATGGACATAAAACCTGTGGGCCTGTGTCGCGAATTGTTCAGCATGGTACCAGAAATACGATCTGTTCATTCAATTCTAAGCATACTTTATCTGGATCACTCAGGACCCATCGATCGCCATGCTCCTCTTCAATGGAGCCCAAGTAAAGGAAATCGGCCTCAGTCTGCGGAACAAAGTTTTTCTTGGACGAGGTCGACTTCTTGGATGGTCGTTGCTGGTCACGGTCGCGCTTCGACTGAGAGAGCGATTGCTTCGGTTTGCGATGCGGAGGCATTGTTCCCGTGAGTCGGTCGGCCTGTGTGATTCCAGCGATCAATGATGGTGTGTGAGATGATTAAACATGTATTCGACAAGGCGTTGTGGGTTAGGGTAACCCTCGTTAGCACTTTGTTTTACTTGCAAGCTGGTTTGTTATAAAGTGCAAATGCTGGCAGAAAAACATTGGATAAAATACAAAGCAAATTTAGACAAAAGTATTGGCGTAGGAAGTCATCAGTCTTTATGTTGTCCGGCAAGGTGACAGGGAAAAAAACAGGAAGGAAAATTGCATAGTCGATCTACAATACATAGATATGGGATATGTTCTAGTTGCAGTTACTGCAACAGTCAAAAGAAATAATTAATAATAATTCGAGTTCGACAGTTCTACGAGAAGCATGACGCAATGGACTGTCGGTGGTCGGAGGAAAATATTTGCGACGTCGGATTACTGACATAATAATGCGAACGACGTCATCAGGAAACGTGGAAATCAGCGGCCGGTACGTCGTGTAGCAAGTTTGCGACGTTATGCCCTAAATCCGACGAACGTCGCAAGTCCGAGGTCTGGAACGGACGAATTGCCGGCCTCGGCATCGGCGTTTGTGGAAGGATGCGGCGCCGAGACCGGGCGGACCTAAGCGGATGTCGGGCTAACTTGTCAGCCTTAGCTAGCGTACGACCACATTCAAATAGATGATATATCATCCCCCTTTAAGCCGGCCACTGTGGCTTCTTCTTACTCATGCCTATATTATTTACACTCACCCGCTACTCCAATAGTCCCTCCATATAGTCTGCTACAAATGGCCACCGTACGCGTTCCAGAACTCTCGTTCGCAGAGTCCTACAGGCTTATGAACACTGCGCGCTCAAAGCTGTCTCGCGCTGCTCACACCGGAGACCACGATCTGCGTGTGCTAGTCTCCCATGCAAACTTACTCGACGCCCTTATGACTCATCTCGACCGCAAAGACGTACCCATAGCTTCTCCACGGCGGACTGTCGTCTACGAATATTCTAACGATTCCGATTCGGACAGCGACAGCGACAGCGACAGTGACAGTGATTGCTCCAGTGACGACGAGGACAATGAGGAGTATCTACTTGTGCCGTCGCACGGTAGAACTCTATCCCCTGTACCCGAGCGATCGCACGAGAACTCTGACGAAGAAGACGATGACGACAACATGGAGCCTCTCCACGACTTGCGAAGCCAATTGTATGCGAGCAGCCCCGAGAATAAGCGCTCCGTCACTTTCTCGCCTGGTTTGATCGAACGGACACCGCGCGATAGTCGGCACGTCCAGTTTTCTGTGCACGAGATTCGTCGCGAGCGCAAGCCCGACAGTATCACAGAGCCGCACGCGGACTATCTTGCGGATAACGATGACGGTGATGACGCTGACGAAGATGACGACACGACTTTCTACGAAGTCGCGAACATGCACAAGTACGAATCCACTGAACACGAACCGGACGACGATATGCCGCCATTAACGCGTGTTAAGTCGCACGTTGAGAATCCGCATGCCCTGCCTGACGACGAGCAGCTTGACCAGGAGCCGCCCCTTCCGCAGCTAACAGACACCACTACCGCGTCGGACGATGACGACCTCGATGAAATCGTAGCATTTAGCCCACGAGAACGCGACTCAGTTCGGGCTAATACTCCCGTCAGCGGCCACTCGATCAAAGAAGTGAACATGTTTGCAGGAACGCCTGAAGCCGCGCATTACGCTATGTCTTGGGTTGCTTAGACACGATCATATATACGTGACGATCCGTGACGATCCGTGACGATCCGTGACGCACCTTTCCTTCTTTGTATATATTTCAATTCGGTTTTAATGGCTGGGAATTGGGCATGTATTATGTATTGGCGTTTGGTTTTGTGGTTTATTTAACTCATTAATAATCTACTCTGTACATACTTATATTAACACATCTACATCTGTACATATCTACTATTCATCTTGTACAATTCACGAATCCATGAATTTGGTATATCCGACGGAACAATTTCCGTGCATCTTTCATACTTCTTAAGCCAACAATTTCTGTTGTAGACGGCGTCGCTCAGTCGCCAACTGGCGTTAGAAGCCCAATCTGAAATGCTCGTCTACACATCAGGCGACTGCCAAACTCGTCAAACTTCATCTCGAACAGTCTTGAAGCCCGCCAGAAGCGGGTCGACACTGACCGTCTCACGCGGCTCTGTCTGACATGTCCGTCAGCGCCGCGACCGATGTTGACTAAACTAGAATGCCGAGGTATCCGGCGATGACGCGGCAGCGGCCGCACGCAGTGATATGCTCAGTTAGCGAGCGTCCCTAATATTCCTAATATTAGCTAGCTGGTGTAGTAGATAAATAGCGGGATTTGGTCGCGCTGAAATTTGCACATAATAGGCTATCTCTCTTGAAATTCTCTGCTATTGAAGTGGTTTTTGACGTGGTGGAAGGCGGTGACTTGGTGGACGACCGAAGAGTCACTGGTAGATTTCGCTGGCAATAGCATCATTGGCTAAATAACCTTTATCGACGTGACATGCTATGTCGCTACGTTGCGACTCTCTGCTATGGTCAAAGTACAGGCACCCGGAACAAAAAGCGTTCGCTGTTCCCACATCATTATTCCTGTTTGAAATGTAGTATTCCATACCCTCCCAACATCACAAATAATATCAACTTCAGTAAAATCATATAAAACTAATCACGAAGGGAGATCAGTAACAGTGATGATAATAGTAACCATCATAGGAAAGCTACGCCTTCGCAAACCTTGTTCATAGTCTCCTGCTCAGCTACAGAATTAATAACTTTCTCGAGTAGCACCGGACCAACAGCTTTTGTCAAATCGTACTACCCTGCTATCGTCTTCAGCATGGGCGACGTTGAGGGTGGAGTATGGTTGGATATGGCCGGGGTCGGTGTGTGTGTAGGTCTGGCGCAAAGCCTAATACGTTTCGTGGAATTGTCTGCGGAAGAGCAGCCATGGGATTGTCGTTATATTGATCTGATCTTTTGCGTTGAATGATTCAGGAGGAGTTCAGAAACAGTATACAAAAAATGATAAGAGCACCGAGAGTAAGAAACGTAGATAATCATACAAGGACTGTCTATGACACAACAAGCGGTCATTTCTAGCCCGCGTTGATCTGCTAGCCGACAGCATGCTATCTCAATTAATTTGTGTACTATGTACGGTGGCTCAGGTTGTCAGTATTGTACTCGATAAGTCCGATTAACCTGTCTAAAAAGCGCATTCATTGCACGCCCCGTGCACGGACAGCGAACACCAGTACAAGTAAATATGACTATCTTCATTACTATCGTCTACTGGTGAAAATGCACTGTGCCTTCAACAAGGCACGAGAAACAGGACACATGGAGTACTATAAATATCATTGTTATTTGACTATCGAATGGAGAAAGCCCAGGCAGTTCCGGTGCTTTGTGTCGCCAAGACTGTACAGGTTGCCTTATCGAGAACCCTAAACCAAAACAATCGTTTCCCCGCGATCGTCGATCGGAATATTCCGAACCGTGGGTATATCCTACAACAGTCCTTCAAACCGCCGATGTGAAATCCTAAGTCAAGTCATTACTTTTGTATTACATTGTAAAGCCTCAATCTGAGACAACGCTCACAAGATGGTCAAGGGAATCTGTGCTGACGCGATACAGCACCCTTGCTGATGTTGTCGATAGTTCTCATGCGATTCACGTGGAGGATTACATCATACCGTATGTCTTCACATGTACAATTGCTTATGGAATCATGAAGTTAATTTCCGAGTCCGATAATTTTGCTTCTTTGCTTGCCAGAGAGATTACTGATCTTGTTTCGCCTTACAAATGACGGGATGTGAGGAGTGTATTACAAACCAATCTACCAACTTTTATTTCAAGCACCTGTCACTCTCACTATTGCACGGCTCTTCTGTTATTCACTTTTCCTTACTGCCAGGTCTATTCGCAAGCGAGCACAATGTCGACAACCACGACTCAATTATTCGCAACCCCCCAATCGAAGTCCAAGGACGATATCTCCTCTGCGCCAACGGTCCTTTCAACACTCAACTTCTACGTTCCACCGCCCGACAACTCGCCGCCATATACAATTGTAGCGACCCGAGAGCACAACTACGGGCAAGACGCGCGTCCTGTTGAGATCCACGACTTGCGCGGGTACGAACCGTTGCCGGTCCTCGATATTCACGGATTCACGTTCGATCTCAACGCACCGGCGTTCACTCACGCAGATTTCTTTGACGGAGAAGGAATCGAGAAGACAAGTTTCATCAAGAAAGAGTACTATCCCCGCGTGCAGGAGGCGGTTAAGCGACTTACAGGAGGCGGAAAAGTTGTGATATTCGACCACACAGTCAGACTACCAAACTCGAACCGCACACCAGTAGATCGAGTACATATAGACCAATCTCTACGTGCCGCGCTGGAGCGCGTAAAATTACACGGTGGTGAAGACCCTGGATTTGTGGATCCCTATGTATCAGGCAAGAAACGCTTCCAGATAGTTAATTACTGGAAGCCGTTATCCAAAGTCACGCGCGACCCGTTAGCAGTCGCTGACGCGCGCACGATAAAATCGAAGAATCTGGTCAGTGTGCAGCATCGCTATCCGGACCGGACTGGCGAGACGGTAGGCGTGAAGTACGATGCGGGACATCAGTGGTATTTCTTGAGTGGTATGGATGTTACAGAGGCAATGCTGATCAAATGTGCGGATAATCAGGAGGATATTCCTGCAAAGCAGATTCCTCATTCGGCGTTTACGCTGCCGGGACAGGCTGGTGATGGACGCGAGAGTATTGAAGCTCGTACGCTAGTGTTTTTCGATTAGAAGTCGTGGATCGCAAATGTTTGAAGAGTAATATCTGTTACGTTCTAATCAATATATCTTGGAAAATGATATCATAACCGTAGGACGAGAGCTCAGTCTTTGTCAAGGCTACCAATTATTTGGTTGCATAGTAAGCTGCTGATATCACCTTCGCATGCTACATGAGAGGGCAGGTTACCACCTATTCTCACAAACGAGCAGGAAGATATTCGATCACTTAATAGGCTCACAACCATCCCATATACTGGCTATTACATAACTATATATAAATATGTCATCATAAAATCATTCAAATAAAACAAATACAAATAAAAAGAACACAACACCTTAAGTCCAACCGAATCCCACTCACTATATGTATAAAATGTAATAAACCCACTGTCGACAAGTAACGATAGGAGAGGACAACAGGAAACAAACGAATGACATGCGTTGTTAAGAGGCGCGAATCAATGAAATCCGAGCAGTCTACCCCATCGTGTGGGCATAGTCGGGCACATCGTACTCCCAACCTTACAGAAAGCGCAAAACAATAGCAGTGAAACCGTAGTCAATAAAACACCTGATAATGTCTATAATAATAACGCAAAGCTTTTATGACACACAGCCATCTCTCGAGAGCTTGATTTTGAAAACAAATGAGAGAACTGAAGAAGATAGAAGTTGGCCTTATGTTAGCGATGTGCGAATGTAATATGTAGTATAGGTGCTGAAGCTGAACATAACTATTACTCCATATTACAAGTGCTTCATTTGTAAACGCAATCTGCTTCGCGTCGTACCGCATATCTCCAAAAAGCACTGCGATTACCTTATGCAGCCTGGAGAGGCGCACCGCTGCGCTGCGCGGTGGTATCTTCAATCTTCAAATCTGAGATCCTGTCTTTACCTTTCTGCGACTCGGCGTCGTCGCATTTGGTGGAATCGGCAGGCGGTTTTGCGTCCGCAGTACTGCCATTTGTGATGTAACTGTTACTGCTGTCCACCATCAACGTCCCTGTCAGGCTCCCAAAGCTAAATCCGGGAGTTCCTTGCGATGCAGGCGTGAGACTACTTGAGCTGCTTGACGCAGTCACCGTATCAGCAAGAGGACGGGTTTGGTGGGGAAGATCCGATTCGGCAGAGCTTGTGGCTGAAACAAGTGAAGCGCTAGAAGCAGATGCTGCTTCCTCCACGTCCGTAGGGGCAGCAGAATAAGGAATCGTTGTGCTGGCTGAATTTCTCTCAGGAGCAGACTCAGCGGAAGTGGGCGGCGGGGAAGACGGAGACGTGCTTGCAGATGCTCGTCGTTGCTTTAAAACTTCGGATCCCCGTTGAGCCTGCTCTCGTTCCCTTTGTTGGCGGGCTTCGTCCTCTAAAAGAGATATCCGAATAGCCTAAATTAGAAGCATTCCAATTAGCATCTTACACACAGAACACAATGGCATCAACAGGTTGTCATAATCGTAGCATTCAGTGAAACTTCTTCACAATATATTTAAAATCTGCGAACCTCCATAACCATCATTTCCTCCAAGTCAACCATACGGCGAGTCCGTCGGCTCGGACTAGAAGACGTTCCACCAGAGGATCTACTGCCAGATCGCGTAGGACTTGCAGGACTCGTACTTATCGCATGTGGATGCCCACCAGATATCAAAATATCTAGTCCAGACGGGCGAGGCAGTAGCCGATTTCTGCTCGATTGATGAAACCCTGTGCTGCCGCTACTGCTATCACCAGTATCCGCCAAAAAAGCAGCTGAATGCAAAGCAGTAGCAGCTGCCGCACGACGAGCAGCATGAGCATTCGCGTTGGCGAGTTTGAGCGCCCAATCGGGTCGAATGCGATCTGTCGTGACCACCTCTGAAGCCGACGACGGGAGGGTCTGGCGACGCTTGGTCGCAGTTATGCCAGGCTGACTAGTTCCTGAGCTCACACTTGCAGTGCTGTTGTTGTTGAGTGATGCCGCACTGGCTGTGCTCGACGAATGCCGTGACAAAGTGGCGCGCAGTGCCGCCCCAGGTGACGAACTGAGGCCGGTGCGGAACGGGGGTGGCTGATATGTTACACCGAAATCTGGTTCAGTGCAATACGGACAACACGCAGGTTCAGATATCAGTTCGATCATGCCAAAGGGAGTCGATGAGCGAAGGTCATATTGATTGCTCTCGTTTTCGTGCTCCGGAACATGCGGATCAGTCCGCTTGATTTGGACAAAACATTCACTGCAGATGGGCTGGTCGCAGCATCGAGTTGAGTTTAGGTATGGAGGGTAGTAAAGGAAACAAATCGGACATTCAATAGCACCTCTATAGAGAGTACTCTCTATAGGCTTCTTGTCCGAGCCAGACGAGGCTGTGTTTGCCCGTGACCGGCGGCCAGGGGCCGTAGTAGGCGATTCAACGTTAGACTTTGACCGCGCACGCTGTGTTGGCTGGACTGCAACGGAAGACTCTGCTGGCTCAGCAGCGGGAATCGGTTGCCCCCGTACCGCAGCAATCAACTGTGCATCTGTCCACGAGTCGTCGTAGTCCTCGAGGCCTTTGAAGAACGGCGCGAGCCGCCGTTCGACCTGGCAAAGATTAGTTCTCGAAGTCTTACATATGCAGATCGCGTAACAGAACACACCTGTAGCTGTCTTACTATCCGAGATTTGAAGTCTTGTGGACCCGTGTATACGCCATGAGGCACGAGATACCCGCCGTCAACCTGCTCGTCGAGATTGAGGGCATGGCGGATGGACGACCGGGTAGAGGAAACAACACCGGTATGATTGTCGCGGTGACCATGATTCGAGTGGGAGCGGAAAGTACGGTGGGAGGATGCACCGGAGACATCGGAGGCGGACGAGTGGCGACGAGTAGAGGCTGGTCTGGCGTCCGGAGTCGAGCCTTCGCGCGCCTCTTTAGCGGCGGAGTTTCCCATGGTGGGAGATCACGCCGGTGGATAAGCGACGGCTGCGCGATGCCAGTGTAGGGAGAGTGACGGTGAGTGAAAGTGAGAGAGAGTGGAGCAGCGGGAACGCTACAAGTTAGACTAGGACTGTGGGCGTAATGAAATGAGTCGGTTCCTCGTTGTGGGGCGGCGGACGGGACGGGGTGGACACCTCACCGTGTAACCGTGCTAACAACGTTTTAGGTGACGTGCACACCGCCGCACCGCAACCTCCTAGCGCGACGGTTATGCCATAACAGCCACCACAGATAATGGGGCTCTCATGGCAGTGAATGAGCACGTCAGATCATTACTTCCTTTTATTCGGTGCATATCTACTTTCTGTATGCTACAGGCAACACACGGTGACTCTCAGAGAAGAGCTTTTTTGGTTTGCAATGCCAATTCCATACGCTGCCCGCTATCATGAGAATTCCTGAATCAATTCATCATTTCAAGGGCGCCAATCGGCATGAAAGACTGCCGAGTGATTGTCAGGCTTGCCCGGTATAGAACTCGGCTTTGCGCGCCACAACGCTGATGAAGCACTAGAGATATATAAACGATGTCACAAAAACATGGATAGCACTAGCCAAAGGCAACACAAGCCAACATTCCACAACACAAAAGCATATGCAAAGGAGCGACGATATCCGAAATCAATACAATAGATAATAAATCGACTTAAAGCAAACGAGCGACTATAAACATAACCGAATAAAACAAACTATGACATAACAAACCGTCTAATAACCCAAACAATACCAATAAATCAAATCATTAAATCCATAATGCCGCATTTTTGGTTATCGCGTGTAAAACATAGATCCAGCTCGTTCGAATCAGAGACCCACTGCCAGACCCACTGTCAAGCCTACTATCACGGCAACAAAGATGCTTGCCCCTATTACCTTTGCAACCATCCGTTCTACTGACGGGATCTCTCCGACGACATTATCGAGTCCTCCGAATCCCATAACTAGCCACAGCGGTGGAAAGCAAATGAAAACGGCAAGAAGTAGTCTCGCCATGCTTTTGCTGCATGGCCTTCGCTCACGCGGAATCGTTGGTGGAGAGTTTTGCTGCATTTGAAATGTAAACATGGAGTCATTCCAAGCCTCCTGCTGATGTATACGAAGTTGCCTAAGTATTTCCAATGGGTCGTCGAGATCCACTTGTTCTTCATCATCCCACCGAGCTTGTGCCTCTAACTGACTGTAATCAAGATCTTCCTCTGCAAGTCGTTTCGCCTTGTTCTGATGGTTAATTTCCATTCTTCCATAACGCTGTCCAACAACTGCATTGATCCCGGTTTGTATTGCAGGCAGCTGCGTTGGCATCGGTGGTAGAATAGTCGACATAGTGCTATCTCTGGCTCCGACAACAGTTGTAGCATAATGCCCTCGTGGTTGTTGCCGCACAATTGTCGATATTGGCGCTAATGAATTGACATACGGAAACGTTGACAATGAGAGTCCCTCGGAATACACCGGTATTAACGCTCGTTTTGGCCTCTGTATGTCCGCTCTTATCTGAGCTTGTCGCCCGCGAACATCCTCCTCCGGTATTATATCGCGCACTCGGTAAACAAAATCGAAAGTAGCAGCAATATCTCCAGGTCCTTGTACGGGAGGGTGAGTCACCGTTGTAATGGGATTCGTATCTGCCTCTGTCTGCGACCAGCGCAGCCCATTTTCTTGGTCATTGTCTTGATCGAAGTCCGGAATATGCTGGCTTTCCTCTGTGTTTGCATAGTCCAGGTTATAGTCAGTTCCGTCCATATCGATCTCCGCTTTATATCCAAAGCCATTGTGTTCGTTTTCGTTACGTCGGCGCGTTACGAAGTTCCCATTCGCATCTACCTCAATAAAACGCGCATGGTCATCGTCGTCGTCATGTTGCTGAATCTTTTTGTCTTGGCCAACGCCGAGAAGATCGTGATGCTCAGTCTCGTCAACGATATCCACATCAACAGGCGAGGACGGACGGGCCCCAAAGATATCACTGACAGATGAGTCGTCAGGATCTTCTTCCGAAGAGTTGTAGTTGCTGCTGTAGTTGTCGTAATAGAACCCAGGAATGCCCATATATCCCCTTCGCACCACATTGGCATCGGCAGCATCATTGTCATTTTCGAATCCGATTTGCTCAATCTCATCCTGCGGTGCTTCCCTGATCGGCAATGGGAA
The DNA here is from genome assembly GCF_038497915.1 of Lipomyces doorenjongii. Classification (NCBI taxonomy): domain Eukaryota; kingdom Fungi; phylum Ascomycota; class Lipomycetes; order Lipomycetales; family Lipomycetaceae; genus Lipomyces; species Lipomyces doorenjongii. Next base: position 49,049 of record NW_027118106.1, on the reverse strand, counting down.
CTGAGGCGCCGACTCGACGATACCAGGCGCGATTTCATCGTAATCCACGACATCACTATTCGCATCATCAGCAATGGGTGTGCCCGGCAAAATGTCACTAGCACCGGAAAACGATCTATACGCGCCACCGGAAGGGCGAGGCGCAATGGAGAATCTGATCGAGATCCCGGATCCGTCTGAATGTCTGGACGCGTTTGTCACGGTGGATTTCCGCGCACTGCTATTGCCGTTGCCGTGATCGGAAGACGAAACTGGCCGACCTTGTGTCCCTCTACCGCGCCGAGATGGCGGCGTGACTGTCAGCGGTGTCGTGTTGGGACTTGTCGGCTTATAGATATTGCTGATTGCTGATTTGCGGACTCCGCGGTCATTGATCGGGGAGGATGTGTGGAGGGACGAGTCGTCGTAAGAGAGACGTTGGCGTCCGGCGCTGACACTGCGGCGAAAGGGCGGCGGCCGCGGCCGGTCCTCCATATCACCTTGTCGAAAACAAATGCGAACACAGCGCTGAGGAAGTCAAGGTTGTGGGCGCGGAGTGAGCGTGGCGAGGGTTGATGGTTTTGTGTGGATAAGTGTGTGTCAAGTGAAGTGCCGGCAGTGCGCGGCGGGCGACCAGAAGGATAAAGGGGCACAACGATTGCACAGTCACAACGCCGCCACCACGACCAGCGCATTCACTCTCGCATTCTCCTCTAGTGCAGTACTAGACTCTTTGATTGTTTTCCATAGGCTAACAGTCAAGTGCGCATAGCTGCCGACCAGAGACTTGCCCACTTACAGCGCCTGCCGATCGGAGCAAGGGGTAAACAAACAAACGCGTCGGCTCGGCATTTGCCCTGTTAGTGCCACATACATCGCAGCGTTGGTTTATTTGTACCGCAATGGTAGGAGCTATGCGGTTGGTGCCGGTGAAACCTTATGTTGGGTTCGCAAAGTAAACAAACCCTGCGCCCACGCCACAAGTTGTGTGGCATCAAAAACATAACCGCAACCCGATCTGCCTCATCGCCAACGTACTTTGGACTCGTCGTCGTGACGACGGAATCGTCCCACAGTCCCCGCAAATGCTTTCTGCTTCGGCGACCTCGCCGACGTCTCTGTTTAGAGATAATCAGCAGCAGAAACAACAGAGTCCGCAACAAAACCAACATAATCCGACGCCGACACGCGTGGCTCCGTCACGCCAACAACACAGCAGTGGGCAGCACTATGGCGGAACACAGTCATCGTTCAAACGGATAGCGGACTCCGGAGACGAGAGCACGGCGACAACAGGAATACTTGCCGATATAATTCAGACGTCGACGGTAGACCAGCGGAGGCCGGCGAAAAGGTTCAAAAGTTTGAGTCAGATTGCGTCGGAAGCAGAATTATCGAGTGATCCAATTGAGCCCGGAGAAAAAAACGGGGAAATTCCACATATCGGATCTACGCCTGTACGGACAGCAAACTTGCATTCAGACCTAGATCGGCTATTAAGTGGGACTCCAGAGGTGTCATTGGAAAAAGAAAGCGAAGTCGAAGAGTTAAGAGTAGCACTCCTATGGAGGCTGCATCAAGTGAAAAATGAGATTGAAGAACTGGAGAATATGGTTTTGCAAGGAGAGCACAGCACTCAGACGGAGTCATCGTCAGAGAAGCTGACAATTACCGAATTAGATACTGTGGTTAGTGGATTACTATCTTCAAATGAAAGCTCATTATCGAACCTGCCGATTACGGACTATATCGGATTCACCAATCCAGACAATACGCTCCCGCATATGCCTGAGCCGGAATTAGACCTCGACAACTTGCGACGGTTTTCCGGTCTAACTCTACATTCTCTCGGTGTTGAGTTGGTATTTTTGCCTTCAACTGATTCCGAGAATGCAATCGCCCGAACAGCACGACATAAAATACAAGTTGCGCACTCTGACTCTCAAATATCACTTACGTTGTCTCTCATTGTTAGCCAGACAGATCTTGAGGTACTTGAATTTTTTGTGTGGCAAGAGTCTATACAACCGCTCTGGGCTCGCAATACCATTACTGAATGGAATACAAGAATGATCGGCAGTGGGCCTCATGATTTGCGGCAATATGACATATCGTGCTTTTTATATGGAGTAGCGGAATTTGCAAGAATGGCCAATGTTCGTTGTGAAACTATGGCCATGATTGCAAGAACTTTTCCGGATTATATTCAAAGTGCGAAAGTGCTACCAAAAAAACTTGGCACAGACGATGAACGGGGCGAGATAGACAAGGTGCTCACAGCAAAAGAAAAACGTTTATGGTTAGGCGAAAGACGGGTTGTGATAAGGTCAGATAGCGGTCCAAACGGGTTACAACTGGTTATAGCATGGGATTTAGAATTGGATGGTGTTACCGGCGATGTTGGTAGCAAAGTTACTGCTCATGTTAGTGCTCCTCGCTACTGTAAGTACTAATTGTCACTCACAACCTATCATGCACTGATAAATCGGCAATAGACGAAGAGATCGACCAAGACGAGAATCTTGGCAGAATCCCCGAGATTTTCAATACGCTAGTCCGCACTCATGGGGTGTATCGGGCTGCGAGTATAATAATAAGAAATTTGTTTGAGGAAGATTAAATCTTTTGTACGACCACTTTTGGTCATCATTTTGACTGGTTTACTGGGTGTTTCGGTATTGATCCAAGAACATGTATATTAGTGGTATTGGAGTTGTATAAATGCTCCCACGAAATGTATCTTTGCATCATAATAATCAAATTTGAGACCACCGATCAAACGTACAATGCAACCAATTAGACCTACGAATATCTTTAACTACCAAACCATTCTTTTAACTATTAAATTACAAGAACTAAAACATATACATAGCTAACGCATGATATAATATTCCCAAATTTTACCATTCTTTTTTATGTTCCTTCATGCACTCTTCCCAATGGCATACTTTACTTCTTCTTCTCAGCGGCCTCCTCAGCCTTAGCCTTGGCCCGCTTCTCACGAACACCAACCAACCTGGCGTCAGAACGAGCTTTGCGAAGAGTAGCATAAGCGTTGAACGCCTTACCCTCCTCGGTGACAATACGTGGCTCAGACTCCACCGTAGTCTGAGCGATAGGAAGAACGGCTGCGGTCGAAACCTGGGTAGCAGCAGCAAGCTCCGACACCTCAGAGTCGCCTTTCTTGGGCTTACCGGCCTTGCGAGGAAAGAGGATAAGCTTGGCCTGGTATTCCTTTAGTCTGGCAACATTGGCATCAAGACCCTCAACGGAACGGTTCTGACGGCGGTGGTCGACGGCAATGCCGATAGTCTTGGCGAACTTGCGGGGGATACCAGCAGCCTGCAAACCTGTTAACACTGTCCATGCGTGATCTGAAAATTTGATGTTGAGGTAAGGTAGCGTTAGGCAGATTTCCCTGTGTCCTTCCACCTTCAAAAAAGAATCATAGTCACCTTCAGCTCCTCCAAAGTGAAACCCCTTCCGGCACGGACGCGTCGATTGTATCGAACAGTGGGAGCTCTGACGATAGGTCGCAAGGAGTCGACGGGTCTGGGGGCAACGAGAGCAGCTTTCTTGACACGGGCTGTTCTGCGGCGGAGCTTGCGTCCAGGCTGATCGAAGTGGACACGAACCCGAGTCTGCCAGTGCTGCACCAAAGCATATTAGTCTATTTATCATCTCATATTGCAATAGGTGCATTAAGTCGATAAGTGGGTAATGCGTCGTCGCTTAGATCAAACTCCACTGGGTTCTAATTGTACTAACCTTTCGGAAATGGTTGGAGAGGATGGGGTAGTTCTTCGCAATAGCTAAATAATTGTCAATACGATGGTCCATAATTCCATACGCCTTCGTGACCAAGTAACATACCCATTTTTAACGATGTGGATCTGGCAACGGTTCACTGTCTACAGGAGTAGTGATTGATCGTTTCTTTCAAAGCAGGCTTGGAACTTTTGGTGACAGCACCGAACGCCGGGCGTAGTGTGTCGGTCCCGAGCGCTTATGATGTAGGGCTTTCCGAAAGGCAGGTAGGGTTACGTTGTGACTGCTTTTCGGCTTGGACACTTTCTCGATGAGGGTTTCGCCCGTCCAAGGGCGGCTGGACACAACACAACGCCAAATACAGGATCCTCACGAAACGCTGGGTCTCTACGCTCGTTAACAGTAAATCCGGTCCGACAGATATACAAAATGTCAGAAATTCAAAGCGTTCAGGTATGTCAGATATTAGTTGCGACTATGTTCTATGACTGTAACTAATCATTCGCCAGACCTTCGGAAAGAAGAAGTCCGCGACTGCTGTCGCTTACGCTAAGGTACGACATCCCAACTTTTGATTTGACGATTTGAGACAGCAGCTCTCGTTGCACAATGCGAACTTCAGTTCTGACGTGAATAATTGAAATTATAGGCGGGCAAAGGTATACTCAAGGTCAACGGTTCCCCTATTGCCCTCGTTGAGCCGGAGATCCTCCGCTTCAAGGTAATTAATATTCCGCTAGGAATGAAGTCTCATGGTGTTAACGGTTTATGTGATTTAAAGGTCTACGAGCCCATCCTCATCGTCGGTCTTGACAAGTTCGCCAACATTGACATCCGTGTCCGAGTTACCGGTGGTGGTCACGTTTCCCAGATATACGCTATTCGTCAAGCCATCGCAAAGGCTATCGTTGCCTACCACCAGAAGTACGTTGATGAGCAGAGCAAGAACGAGCTGAAGAAGGCACTCATCACCTACGACCGTACACTCCTCATTGCTGACTCTAGACACTCCGAGCCTAAGAAGGTATGTGGAACAACTGTTAAAGATTTGATAATAATGAGAGGACGACTAGCTGACGGCGTTCCTGAATATAGTTTGGTGGTCCAGGTGCTCGTGCGCGTTACCAGAAATCATACCGTTAAACATCACAATTCTCTCATATATGTGTATTTGTTAGCCTTGTATTATGACATAATTTGAATAAAAAGTTATTGGGTCGCATAATACTTTGGAAGTTAGTGGGATACACTATAAGTTACTAAATTTTTTGCGTTGTCGTCGAGGTATTGTGGCTTCTAAGGGTGGCCTAGAGGCTATCAACATGTACAGTGTTTGATATCCAGCGCGTCCTCGATGTCTTCGAGGGTTCATGGTTATTAGTGGATCTCGGAATTGTGTAGTCTCCGATGACATGGCTTATTCATATTTACAGATCTATGGTGGTCATGGACCAACAATCCAACTGAGAGGTTGGAGTTACTGTCTCACCACGATTGTATCATAATTTTTTTAAGGTCATCATTGCGAAAGTGCCACTCGGATGTTCCCTCTGGCCAATGATGAAAATGCCAAAATAGAATCGCCGCATATCAGTAGTTATATGAACAGGTCTTGGCTGTCTGTGATGGCCATTGGCCGCGTACATCATTCGACGTAGCTGTGGCCCCATGGCTGAAATTCGCGGTGACGTTACTGCTCACTCTCTTAGTTTCCACATACTCATCTCCGATCAACAATGGCGGTGCCGCCGCCAAAAACAACATTAATACTTTACAATATTCCAGATAAATGCCTTATAGGAATTGATCTGCAATTTTTTACCTCCACGGCAGATTTCAATGGGATCAAACTAATTCCTGATGGCGTTCACGTCTTGCATTGGAGCTCACCGACTCCTGGTTCGACCGGCCTAGAAAATGCGGTTCCCACAAGCTCCAGGATAACGAACATTCACGACGAAGATGACAGTGACAACGTTCTCCTGAAATCGCAGTCGAACATTGACAGGCAGGTGGTGCAAGAGTCGGACAACATTGTCATGAGCAACATGAATCTGCGCATGGCTGTCTTTTTTGAAGCAAGCGAAGGAAAAACTACTAGCATGACGTGGGATGAAGAAGCAGAAGAATTCGTAACATCCAAGCGTGATGTAGACGACGTTAGTATGTAACTTTTGCTTCCCGATGTGTTTATTACAATATCTGATGTCAAGAGTAATGTTGGCAGGCCTTCTGACGCTTTATCCTCATCTTATTTCGTATCCCCATTCATCACCGGAATTTGCTGCTCTTACGTTTCTATTGACTCCGAAGCTACTATCGACATATCTTCCGGCGTCATCTGACAATGCCGTGCCAGTGTCTTCAATTACCGCGTCTTCGACAGACTCGCTACTCCTAAGTCAAGCTATATCGAATGCTTCGTCGAGCAGTAATACCTCAACGCCATTAGACGATACTGATTCATTCAGGTTTTTGAATTTCGATCTCAAGAGACAGAGGACGTGGAGGGAAGGCGCTGTTGGACGCGAGCTGACAACGGCAGCTTTGGACAGAAGTTGGTTCCTCGGAGACTTAGTATCCAGAGAGCGTAACGGAGGTATGCCTGTTTCTCATGCCATGCTCCAATGGTCCTTGTTGACTCATGATCTGGGTAGACTATAATGCGGTTCTGGCGGAGCTTCAACTATGTTTTGTTCTGCTAGTACTGCTAGCGAACTACTCAGCGGCAGAGCAGTGGAAGCGCATCGTGGAATTGCTCTGTACATGCAAATCTGCGGTCTTATCACAACCCGAACTTTATCGAAAGTTTCTGGACACTCTATACGCTCAATTTCAGTGTGTTCCAGGAGTTTACTTCACTGACTTGCTTGGATCTAATTTTGTAAAGACTCATTTACGAGCGCTGCGCAAGACTTTGGTACACCCGTACAGCAGATCTTTTGGCCTGGAAGATCCGACATCTTCGGAGTCTGAAATCACGGTTATGACGTCCGATATGAAGGACGCCATGCTACATCAGATTACAGATATTGGACACGTCTTAGAAGATAAATTCGGTTTGGATTTGGATTTCAATGGCAACTCGATGGCAGCACGCCGTCGACGGCAGGGCCAGAGCATCCTTGGCGGTCTCTCTGGTACTTCAGGTAACGGTTTCGAGAGAATGCATCACTATGGAAGTGACGACGAAGATGAACCTGCAGGATCTGGTGCCGCGTACGATAGCGATGAAGCGGAAGAGGAACGTGGCGAATATGCACCTGTCATAGTTGAATTATGATCTGATGGTTGAATTATGACTTGCTTCTGCATTGCTTGGAGTCTGACGGTCGTTTTTGGTATAAAACTAGTGCATTACAAAAAAATCATATGATAATACATCCAATGTTTCCAACACTAATCATGAATTAATTATACAGCCGGCCCAAAAGTGAATTGTTAAAAGATACTCCTTTCATGCTTTGAGATATAATGTACACCATATATACGCTCTGGACGCCTGGACGCTATATCTGTTATTTACTCTCTGGCCCATCGTCTTCTTCTGGCAGTCGCAGTCTGAGCCACTGCATCAACGCGTCGGTGCCTTTCTGAACGATTTGCCATCGCGGCGTTTTGAATGTATTTCCATGTACCTTCAATGTCACTATTGTTTTGATTTTACCGAGCTCAGGCGGCAGATATCTGATTGAATTATTGGACAGGTCAATCTTCTCGAGTCCCTTGAATGCATCTGCGTCGATCTCTGAAATCTTGTTCTCGTGCAAGTTCAGCTCTTCCAGAGTCGAGAAGGCCATGACTAAGTTCAGTGGAACGTGGTGTACCTTGTTAAATGATAGGTCTAGCTTCTGGAGGCTCTGAAGCTGAAAATTGGCGACGAACATGATTAGAGAATTGATTGAGTTGCACGCCAAATTTAACTCCGACAGAGATCGCAACGAGATAGGCGACACGAATGCATCCTCTCCTAGGTTGTTATGAGATAAATTGATACTTCGTAGTGCGTCAGCAAATGCGAATGACATTATAGTATCCGGAATAGTGGAAAACTCGTTTCTTTGCAAATGGAGCTCCGTAATAGCGACCGTTCCATATCGATTATATTGCCCTGGCATGTATCGCTCTACAAGTCGATCCGGCAAATCTGAATATCCACGTCCAGAAAGGTCTAGTTGTTTGGATTTTGATTGTGACCTAGTCAGACGCTTTTGTACAGCCATTTCTAGGAGTTCATCGCCAATGTCGTGCTCATCCTGCTGCTCCTTCGCCGACATCTCCTTCTCATAGCGTTCACGTAATCTCATCTTGAGATTTTTGGTATCCAGCGCCGCCAACGACCTCTCCACGAACTTATTACCATCCCACCGCAGTGATTCCAAAGAATCTATAAGTCCAATCCTGGAATCGAAATGCCTAAACAAGTTATACGATATGTCAAGCATCTTCAAATTTCGCAATTCCGTGATTCCGTCTGGCAATACAGGGATCATATTTCGAGATATATGCAGTTGAACCAAACTCGGCGTACATAAGAGTAGCATTCCCAGCGAGACCACCATATTCGAATTTAAATCTAGTTCCTCTAAGTATGGTAGCATAATTGCGAAGTCCGACACAACTTTTATCTGATTATGGCTGGCCCTCAAGACACGGAGTTCGGAAAATCGGGATATCCTATCGATTGATATGAGACTTTCAGATATTTTATTGTAGGATAGATCGAGCTCGACAATAGGAGCGTTTTCTATGGAACCAAACGGGAACGTTCGGAGCTTGTTTGACTTGACATTCAACTTTTGAAGGTGACATAGGGCAGTAAATGCTGTTTCCGCTACCGACGAGAACTCATTATCGTTCACATTGAGAGCCTCTAGCGACACTAGATTGCACAAGCACGACGGAATTTCCCCGTCAAACCTATTGGCCTGAATATCGAGATCCAGCAGCGAGCTTATTGTAAATAAAACGGACAGAGACTCATTTGTGAGCTTATTGGAGCTGAGGTTTAATACATTGAGCGAGTAGAGCTTATTCATCGACAGCGGAATTTTCCTGAGTCCATTATGCCGCAGCTGTATCATATTAGCTTGGTAACTGAATATAGATGACCTATTCATACATCAACGGAGACCAAGCACGAAAACACGTCCGGAAAAAGTCCGTCAATCCTCTCTATCGAATTATGGGTTGCAACGAAGGCAGTCAACTCGCGAATGCTTTTTGGCTTGGAATAGGAGACACCATTTTGATGGCCGTTTTGCAGAAGCTCGTACACGACATCTGGGACGTTCGAGAGCCCAAGCTTTGAAAGCTGCAGTGTACCGGTTTTCCTAGCCTCTTGTATCCTTCTGTGAAGATTATTCGAAAATTTATTCCGGCCTTTTGGATCGAGAGGATCAATAACTTTCTGATAATAATCACCTGATTTATCACATATCATTGCCGAGCCTTCAGTAGTCCGATCATGTCGAGTCAGCGTCTGACGTCTTTCCTTCAGGTTGAGAGATATTGCTTCGGCTTGAGCTGTCCCACAAGCCACAGGACTAGATATCTCAGTGACAGTACCGAAAGAGCTCGATTTCACTTTCTCTGAAGCCATCCTCATCAGTCGTTTTTGGGCGCTCTGGACTGGAGGAGCCCGCTCTGGCGTATGGACGGTCATCAATTTCTCAGTTGCACGACTGCTAGTTTTGATTGATCTCAAAATTTTCCTTGGCGGGAGCGCTTCAGCAGTGACTGACAACGGTCTCATAATACGTGATGGCGTCTGCTTCAAGCGAGACAGGGACGACATTGGCCGCGTAATAGATCGCGAAGCGTGGTTTGTGGTGACGTTGCCAACATTGCTTAATGCTGCTACCTGCCGAGTGGCAGTAGCAACACAGCGAGTAGTCGGTGGAGGCATCTTAGTTGTGGCAGTAGCAGAGCTAGAAGCTGTTCGTTGGGTGACGGTGGTGGGCGACGTACTTGCGATTGATAAAGACGAAATTGGGCGCGTGATAGTTGATGGCGTAGCCAATCTCGATATAGAGCGGGCCGGTTTCTTCAATGCTGTTGATATACGTGTAGAAGGTGATCCAATCATTGAGGGCGGTGAGACCAGCTGTCTCGCTGTAGACGCCAGAGTGGAAGAACGGTCCGATTTCATCAGCGTCTCCTGGACCGGCCGCTTCGACGCGGATGGAGGATGACGCAAGGGTGACGAATGCTTAGGTATAGTAGATGAAGGAGTTCCATATGGCGGAGTGTCATATCGATGGGCTATACTGGACGTCGTTGTAGAAGACTTCTCAGTAAACGTTTTCGATCTCGTCATTGGACAGCTCGATGTCCTTTCATCCGCGGTCGTTAACGCGCCGATTCTATTTTCGGAGAATGGCTTTAAGACCCGAGGTGTCTCACCCTCCATTCTAGACCCATTTTGTGACATAGAAGACTGAGGTCGCATAGAACTTGCTGGCTGCCGAGCTGCCTGCGCATCAGTACGGTTCCGAAAAGAATTAGATTGTTCAAGCGAGGTCGGCGCGGCTGATAGTGAGACAGATCTGCTGTGAGTTGAACGACGCTTATCCCGAATGGATTCCAGCTTCGCGTTTAGAGTAGTCGAGGGTCTTGTTAAAGAATGTGATTCTCCTAATATATGTTTTCCATGGGACTCAAGTGGTGCCCCATAGCTGCTTGCGCGGAAGTCTGATGAAGGATTGAACTCAGACATGGGCCGCATCCGCGTTTTGCCTACAGTAGAAACTGGCAATCGAGAGTGCGGCCGTTGAATTGCATCCGGAGGCGTCCGAGTAGTCATCCTGACATTTACCGTAAGAAAATCCAGCCCATACAGAACGACAATTGATCGATACAATGAGATGTTGTGGCAGGCGCCTGGTTGTGCCATGACCTGTAAACAAACAGTAGCGCGAGTCACATTGGGTCACGTGATGGCGCATTGGCAGCGCGGTGTAGACGACTTCGGTTTGGACACCGCGAATTTCGTGTCCGCAGCAACCTACAATTCGAAACCCCTGAGAGTCAACATTGCGAAATCGGCAAGTCTTATCTATAGGCTTCCCTTCTCGCCTTGTCTTCGGTCAATCAGTTTGTTAGTGAGTGAATTTTCTGTCAGCGCACTGATTCAGGTTGCAATGACGGTTTGTTGACGTTTCAACTCTCGTACTAGATACCTCCGTCGGCGAATGAGCAAGAGCAGCCTCAACAGTGCCATTCTTATTTATCGCAACCGCAGTTGCGTATCGGGCAGCTGATAGGCACTCATAGTGGGCCCTATAGTCAGGCGCGCGTCGGTGACAGTGCCCAGCACAATTGTGCGGCCCCAATTATTCCATGCGAGTCTTGTCCGCGCACAATTCCCGAATTGGTGTGTCTTGCGGACCGATAACACCTTTCACGATTTCCTACGGCGCTCGGTTTATCCTCCGTACGGAACGTACAATCCCTAGCGAAATTGGTCGCATCTGCAATTCCTTCTGGCTCCTCCAATTGGGTCTCACGACTCTTTCTCCCACAGTGCCACTGCAACAGCCTTCGCCAGCACCGTCAGAATTAGAGAATAATCCGCCTGAATCTACCCAGATACAGTCAAATTACGTGAAACTATAGCGATCTACATAACGTCGCCAGCGGGCGGCGAAATGCCATCTGCACTTGCGCAACCAAAATACTCAGTAGGTATGGAAAAGGAAATGTCTGTTTCACCAGTCGCGGTTACACCGCCTCTTATAACGACTATGTCCATTCCATCAGAAAATATATCATCCGGATCTAGGGTGACGGCAACACACAGTCTCTCTTCAGCTCCAGATCAGAATTCAGCAACGGAAAGCCCTTCACAGTCGACGCCGATTCTTTCCCGCCGCTTTAGACCACTTGCGCCGGCTCCACCTGGAGGATCTCCACAAGTCGCACCGTATCTAAGAATTCCATCCAGCTCTACCGCACAAGTAATTCCATCTTTCCCTACACCCTTCTCAAGTACTTCATCGCGCGACGCAGAGTCAAATGCGTCGCGGACGGGCTCCTCACCTCGGGGACAGACCAGTCCCAATGAGTCGGTCGACGAGGTAAATCTTTTTTAATTCTATCCATTGTCGTAATGCAGGCTGACGTTTGTAGGAGGACTGGGAAGACCTACCAGCTACTGCCATAAGAGAAATGGATCCGAGTACTGCACAACATCAGGTACCGAATATTTAGTATCCAGTTATTTTTACTTTGACTGATATATTTTGCCTAAAGCTTTTCCGGGCAAATGCTGCTATTCGACGTCTGCGGTCGTCTCTTAGTAATGCTCGAACAGCTTCCTCGCGGCACCGGTTTGAGTCTTGGGTAATGAAATTTGAAACTGAAGAATCACTTAAACGGTATCAGGTCGAGAACTTCATAGTAAAACGGCAAGTAGACATATTACGAGTTGATCTATTGCGGCTGCGACCGTCAGATCAGAGACCGTCGGAAAGCGAAATGGCAGCGAGGGTCGGAGCTGACAGGTATCGGCGGCGGCTCATTCGGGCCAAGAGTCGTCTTTATGAGACACAAAAGATGATCGAGGAAAGACAAATGGAGATTGATTGCCTGAAGCAGCGAATACGAGAGGGCAAACTACAACGAGATTCAACTCGTTCTGGATTTGCTCGTGGTAGCCAAAATCATGACAGCAAACATCGCACTGGAAGCAACGACGACGAAGGTGCCCTGGCTGCTCTGGGAATATTGGCTTCACAGGTCTTGAGTCAGCACCATGGGGAAAATTTGAATGCACAATCTCGTAACCTGATCCACAGACAGCGAACTGCGCAGCGTGACAAAGCGAGAGGCTCTAAAACAGTGGAATCAGCGATTCCTACGACTCAGCGAAAACAAGTCACCGCGCAAGAGTCAGTGACTACACAGATTGCGGAATCAGACACTGATGTTGCGGATACAGATGTAGAGCACATGGACACAGAGCCAGAAGACCAGTATGAGGATGCGGAGGAGGCACTATCTCCCACTTCCAGCCATTCGAGAAGAGCAACCACTGAAGCAGAAGAAGCCGACAGTAATGTCAATAAAGCTCCGACAGACCCAAAAGTCGACAATGACGAGGACATTGATGCTGCTCATTTGGAGGGAGAGTCCAAAATGTTCAATGGTTCTGAAACTACCGAAAACTTCGACCCAGATGAGACTATTGAAGTTCCATTGTCACCGGTCGCTCTATTCCAAAGTGTTAACGATTCACCGTCTAATTCACCGAACCCAAGGAAGTCGCCACAACGGCAAAACGTGAAGACGGAGGACAACGAAACGCCTTTGACTCCACGAAACAAAATGAAACGCAAAAGGCACAGTTTATCAGCGTCAAACGCGTATTAAGATTTCATTGATGTCCGATATTATGTGGTATCACCTTCAGCTTCGGTCGAAACGAGCGGAATCGAAGATGGCAAGCCCAAAAATGTGTGTGGTTGATGATATATGATTGCCTGAAGACGATAATTGGATCTTTTTCCCATCTATGTCGGTTTCTATACGTTCTTTGTATTGTCAATTCAATTTCATCACTCCCGCTTGTATCTATCGGGTGTCTTGCATTTATAGGTCAATAAAGGACTTAGAGCAGTCCCAGTTTCTTTCTACTGTCTGATCCACTTTGATTCGATGAGAATCGCATTCTATTAATGGTACAACCGTTATCTCCAATTTATTAGTTTTTATAGAGAAATTTCCGTTGTTATGTCATGAGATAGTACATATAGAACATGATGAGAGTAATGAGAAGGCAATGTGGAAGTTGTTTACAATCTGCGACCTCTGCGACCACCCTTCCGACCTATAACAATGGTTAGCATTCCCACGTTATCACAATGCCAATAAATGCGGAGACATACGAGTAGAGTCTGATGGGACGGGGGTAACGTCCTCGATACGTCCAATGCGCATGCCAGCACGGGCAAGCGCTCTCAAGGCACTTTGGGCACCCGGGCCGGGAGTCTTAGAGCCAGTACCACCCGTGGCTCTGATCTTAACATGAAGAGCAGTAATACCAAGCTCCTTGCAGCGCGCAGCGACGTCCTGTGCAGCCAACATAGCTGCATAGGGGGAGGACTCATCTCGGTCGGCCTTGACTTTCATTCCACCAGTAACTCGGGCAATAGTTTCACGTCCACTGTCGTTCCATTCCATCAGCATTTCCCAAAGATATTCAAACCACAATCATTTCCTAGTGCTTTCGCGGTATGGTCACTGAACGAAATAAAACGTACCTGAGATCGGTGACGTGAACAAAAGTATCGTTGAAAGAAGCGACTATCCCACAGTTAGCAAATCGTATACAATAAAGTAATATCAATGATTTTGAAAAGATAACATACAGATACGAGCAACGCCGAAGACGAGCTCGCCGTCCCTGATCTGAGGACCAAGGGAGATGTTCTCTGCAGCGACTTTCGTTAGTATTCCAGATGTCTAACTCCATTTCCAGTCAGGATTCCACATAACGAGAGCGCTCTATGGAACAAGTCCTCCAAAGCCCACTTGCACATACCCTGGGGACCCTTAGCTGATTTTGGTGGCATTGTATAGATGTGAATGTTAGCTGTTGAGGTCAATTAGTCGCGCAGATTTCAAGAAAGAGAGGATCAAAAGTTGACTACAGAGGGACGGTGCCCGAACCCTCGAACTCTATTCAAGATCAACAGGTTGAAGGTTGTGTGTACACTATATTCCCTGCCGCAAGAGAAAACAGTCACGTCCATCCCATCAAGCCCTACTGCGACATTACTCATCTATTACTCAGCAAACGAGCCTCACGGTACTCTCGCGCATTATCAAATTTAGCATAATAGATACAGAATTAATGGGGTTACATACATAGAAGGTGAAAGTACAAGAAAAAATGTCACAATTTGACAGCTATGCGTCGCCATTGTCGTCGCGCTATGCGTCGAAGGAGATGTCTGGCTTGTTTTCGCCGAGGACTCGATACTCAACCTGGCGGAAGCTTTGGCTGAATTTGGCTATTGCGGAGAAGCAGCTTGGTCTCACCGCCATCACAGACGAGGCAATTGAGCAATTGCGTGCTCATGTTACTATTACCGACGAGGAAATCGATGCCGCTTCTGCTCAGGAGAAGATTGTCCGTCATGATGTTATGTCACACGTTCACGTCTACGGCATTGCTGCTCCAGCTGCTGCTGGTATTATCCATCTGGGAGCTACCTCTTGCTTCGTTACCGACAACGCCGACTTGATCTTCCTCCGTGACGCTTGCGATCTTCTACTTACGAAGCTTGTCAATGTTATTGACAGATTGTCCGCGTTTGCACTGGAGTACAAGGATATGCCTGTCCTCGGCTGGACTCACTTCCAGCCTGCGCAGTTGACGACTGTTGGCAAGCGTGCCACTCTTTGGATTCAAGAACTTCTCTGGGATTTGCGTAATATTCAGCGTGCAAGAGACGATATTGGACTGAGAGGTGTGAAGGGAACTACAGGCACTCAGGCTTCCTTCCTTGCGCTCTTCGACGGTGACCACGACAAGGTTTGTCTTACACTACAATCGAGATCTGCTTAATCACGCTAATGTAAAATGCAGGTAGAGGAACTCGACCAGCTTGTTGTTGAATTACTGGGTTTCAAGTTCGGATATCCCGTTACTGGCCAGACTTATTCCCGAAAGATTGATATTGATGTTCTCGGCCCTCTAGCTTCACTGGGTGCTACTGCGCACAAGATGGCTACTGATTTGCGCCTATTGGCGAACCTCAAGGAAATTGAGGAACCTTTCGAGAGCACTCAGATCGGATCCAGCGCTATGGCATACAAACGTAACCCAATGCGATGTGAGCGTGTCTGCTCGCTTGCTCGTCATCTCACTGGTCTCTACCAGGACACCGTTCAGACCGCCTCTGTTCAGTGGTTCGAGCGTACGCTCGATGATAGTGCAATTCGACGTGTTTCTATCCCATCGGCATTTCTGACAGCCGATATTGTCCTCTCAACTCTTCTCAACATCACCTCCGGTCTTGTTGTTTATCCGAAGGTTATCCAGAGACGTATCAACAGCGAGTTGCCATTCATGGCTACCGAGAACATTATCATGGCTATGGTGCAGAAAGGTCAGAGCCGACAAGAGTGCCACGAGAAAATCCGTGTCCTTTCTCACCAGGCCGCTCGTGTAGTCAAGGAAGAAGGTGGTGATAACGATCTTATTGAGCGTGTTAAGAAGGACAACTACTTTTCTCCTGTTTGGGATGAACTCGATAAGTTGCTCGATCCGTCGACCTTCGTCGGTCGTGCTCCTCAGCAGACTGACAAGTTCGTCAAGGTCACTGTTTCTGCCGCTCTTGCTCCGTTTAAGACGTATCTGACGTCGGAGAAGGTTGAGCTGAGTGTCTAGGAATGTTGTAATGGACGATAGAACGAGCTATGTCAGTTTTCAGGAATTGATACTGCATTGGAAAGCTATTCATGTTTGGTAGTAGTAATCATATAATACTTTGGGTAGGCTAGGCTAGTGGATTCATACTTGCTGCGATTTCAGCATATCCCTTTTTGATTCAGAACTATTTAACATGCTACATACATCAGTATAGCGTAAATGACTAATCAGCCTGCTTCTAAGAAGCAATTTTTTCGAAAAATGCTAATGCACTTGCAAAGAATTTCTCGAGCATCTTATAACAAATTATATAAACAGTTAAGAGACCAATAACCTGAACCCCAATATTTAAACTAAAGCAAGAACCAGGAAATCCTACAATCTCACCTAAATTCACTGAACGAAATTAGCTTCTAATTGCTTGCATTACTTGGCAGCGTTTCTGGCCGCGACAACTGCTCTTCTGCATCTCACTGCATCAGCAAGATCCTCAAGCATGGGGATAGTATCCTCCCACGCAACGCAGGCGTCGGTAATGCTGACGCCGTACTTGAGCTGGTCTCTGCCTCCCTGAGCAGGAACGTCCTGGCGTCCTGCTCCAATATTGCTCTCAATCATAAGCCCCATAATGACTTCCTCGCCTTGGCGAATCTGGTCAGCAACGCACTTGGCGACCATTGGCTGATTTCGGTAGTCCTTGTTTGAATTTCCATGCGAGCAGTCGACCATCAACAAGGTCCCAGGAGAAAGGCTAGACTTCGCATTTTGAATGTTCTCGGCGTCGAAATTCGGACCCCGTTTACCACCTCTGAGAATGACGAAGCAGTGCTCGTTGCCCTTGGTTGTGGTGATAGCAGCGAGACCCTGCTTCGTAACACCCATAAAATGATGCGGCTGAGAAGCAGCGCGAACGGCAGCAAGAGCAACGTCCAGCGAGCCGTCAGTGCCGTTCTTGAAGCCGACTGGGAATGAGAGACCAGAGGCAAGTTCACGGTGGAGCTGAGACTCTGTAGTTCTTGCACCAACCGCGCCAACCGACAAAAGATCAGCAAGGAATTGCGGGCTAATGGTGTCCAGCATCTCGGAGGCAATAGGAATACCCATATCGGTGAGCTTGCAGAAGAGCTGTCGGCTGACACGGAGGCCCTTATTTATCTGGAAAGACTCGTCAATGTCGGGATCGTTAATCAGACCCTTCCAACCGACAGTTGTACGTGGCTTCTCGAGGTATGCCCGCATGACGATCAATAGATCGTCCTGAAGTCGGTCGGCGAGTTGTCGCAGTCTGTAGGCATAGTCGTAGGCGGCTTCTGGGTCATGGATCGAGCAAGGCCCAACAACAATTAGTAGTTTGTCAGACTTCTGGGTAAGAATCTTTATGGCATTCTTTCGCCCCTGAATAACAGTCTCTATTGATTGCTGCGACTACACCATACTATTAGCTCAACTATAACTTTGTGGTAGGAAGCCAATCTAGATAGCATACAGCAGGGAATTCGAGCTGAAGTAAGGCAGGGGGCACCAGAGGATCATATCCGGCGACTAAAGCACTTTGTGAGCATGCCCGTGGAAGAGTAAACTTCAAGATCTTTGCGTACTTCGAACATCCTCAGGTTCGTCATTGAAACCGCTTATACTAGACGCTGCAGACTTCGTCTGTCTGAAACCTTCGGCACTGAACATCTGTAATATCCACATCAGCAATATTCGGACTTCTTGGGCTCTCAGTGCCACGGAAACTTAAGACTCATAAAAATCTGAAATTGTGTGGACATACTGGCATGGCCGCTGGCGGAGACATATTTATAGTTTTCACGATTTGTAATGCGACTATATAAACTGAAAGGGCAGATCGATATTCTAAGACAAGGAATTGGCGGAAATAATATTAGTGGAAAGGAAAACGAAGAGAGTTGAGAACAAGAAAAAAGATATTGCGACCGACAAAATGCTCTAAAAATTAGAGTGGCTCGATGGCCTTTTGTGTCAGTCATAGAGTGGCTCACTGACTGCCGGTCTTTTTCTCACGTGGATGGACAGAATAGATGCCGCTCTGCGTGCCCTAACCTTGCACGTTGCGTCGCTACTCAGCCTCGGCGGCCAGATTGTATCCCGCTTGTAACTGTTGCCGTTTACATCGACTTGAGTTTTATATGCAGTGGAGGCTATTGAAAATGCAACATAAAATGACTTCCGGCGTCTCGGTTTACTGGGGCTGAGAGTCTTACAATTAGCATCTCTGACTTACCCGTATTTTGGGAACTGAGGGGAGCCGGGTAAACCACTCTCCCTTGGAATTTCCATTTCTGCACGAAATGCTAGAATTTTCATATTAGTACTAACCGAGGTTCTGAAGTTCACACTGCGCCAGCAGTAAACACCTAGGTTAGGTAGCAAGACTGCTTTTCTCCTCTTACAGTTGTCTGCCGAGTTGTTATTACTCAGATGCCACCGTCTGTCGGCTCTTCGCGGACGACGACCGCGTCATCGACCGGCACTGAAACCTATCTTCATCACAAGCCGCCTCACAACCACCACCAGCGCCATCATATATCACTCTCCTCCGGCCTTCCTGCTTCTGCCAGTGCAACTGTCGCTACTGTATCTAGTGTACTAGCCTCCGGTAAAGGTCACCTACTGGTAAATTCGTCCACGAGATCATTTGTGCAAGTAAGGTTGCCACATGACCGGACTGAACTAGAGCTCGGTATGACCCGCTTTCCTCTCTTTCTTTTGGGTAATTGCGATCATGACACTGACTTCTACATAGTTGACGTGTGGGCCACTCTTATTCCAGCACGAGTAGCTACCTCTGTTGTTTCGTATGATTCCCACTAATTCGAATCGGTGGTACATGTTCTAATTTCAAGTGTTCTAGGCACCTCAAACAAGAGCTTCCTGATGACCCTCATTCATTATTACACCTACGGCGTCTAGTAAAAGAGGTTGACGTTAATCAGCAAGACTCAGTTCGTAAAGCATCAGACCAGGGTTTTCTGCATTTACTGATATGTTCGATTGACGCCGTACCGTCGGAAGGAGAAATAAGGCGCATGCTTCTGCCTATGACGGAACTTCCAGCAGCGAATATCAATGACAATAGACTATTTGTTCCAGTGATACGGAAAGCGCCTAAATATCCAGCACTTACGAAACAGCAGTCAAAAGAATGGTCGGACGGCACTTGGCCTATTATGTGGCGGGGAAATCCACATGCAATGTGAGTGCTACCAGAAAATTGTAGGCAGGTCGCGTGCCCTGCTAACTTCTTAGCATTTCCGAACTACCCAGTGAGGACGAGGTATTGTACAAGAAACATATAGAGAAATTACTTGAACTTACGGAGAAAGCTCATAACGAGGGTGAGGTATGTTATGACTGCCATTTGTTTGTTTTCATTTTTATATGTTGACTCCTGTAGATGCCAATGGCGACCCTTATACTCGATCCTGTAACGTACGAAACTGTCGCTTCAGCTGTCGACACTCGGAATTCTTCAAATAATCCATTAGCTCACAGTACAATGACCTGTATAGCTAAAGTTGCCAAAAAGGAGTTACGGCGCCGCCAGAAGGAGGCCGCGATGTTGGACGCAACAAAGGAGCCACCACCTCAGGCGTATCTCTGCCATAACTTGCACCTTATTACAACACATGAGCCATGTGCTATGTGTAGCATGGCAATGGTGCATTCTCGTATATCCAGACTTGTGTATATTAAGAATATGCCTCTCTCAGGCGGCATCGACCGTTCGAGTGGGGCCGGCTATGGTATTCACTGGAACAAACAATTAAACTGGCGTTTTGAGACTTGGAAATGGGAAGGGCAAAATGTTTTATTGTACGATATTGACGAGGCTATCAATGCATAAGGGATTGTATATTTCTGCTGTAGAAAAAGTTTTGATATTTCCTCTATTAGATTCTAATTTGTATAGTTCTCGTTGACGCATTTCTGTTTTATCGGTGTTAGTTTGTTGGGATTGTATCTAAATGCACAATTTAAATTTTACTACTTGTAGAGAGATTTAGTGTAGTAGGTATGATCGTGCGCTTGTGGGATTAGCTTGTGGCCTTTTTTGGACGCCAATCGTGGAGTTCTCCTGGACGCGTCAATTGCGATTCTTACGCGCCGCGTTCGTGGATGTCACAGTCATAGTGGAGCCATCTCCATTATTTCGCGACGAATATGTCTTCCCAATCAAATAATTCGCGATCACAACAGACTATAAGTAGATTTTTCTCTACTCCTTCAAAATCACGTCTGTCGCAATTCAGTAGGTCTGAGAATGCGTTAGGAAGTGACGCGAGCGACACCGCCAACGAGACTAACGGCAAAACAACTGTCGACGGATCATCGGTCAGATACCAACTACCGAAGGCAAATCATTTCGGGAACATCAGCGGCAATGTGGCAAATAGACTCGCGTCAATCAGGGTCGACCGATTAAAGAATTTTGTGAATATTAGTGCTACGAACGGAAAGCTTCGGGATGCGGATGATACAGCAGAGGATGCTGAGCGTGTTGGCAAACGACGAAAGATTACTGGTAATGAAAGCAGTTCTAAACTTCTAGAAGCTCGGAGGCGCGTTTCTATGATAGGTATTCGTAGAGGAGAGTCCGCCGTTGAAGACTCGGCAGCGGCAGATATCGAGGACAAAGCATCCGCTGGAGAAGATGCCAACGAGCAAGAGAGTTCGCCTCTTTCAGACCTACGATGTCGATTTGGAGCGGAATCTGAAGTTCCTTTATCTGACGGTTATGCATATGTCAAAGGGAAAGCTAAGACTGCGAAGCCGAAGAAATTGACAGCCATGGTGGAACAGTACATTGATATCAAACGTCAACATATGGACGCCATTATTGCCTTTGAGGTCGGCTATAAATTTTACTTTTATGGCGAGGATGCGAGGGTATGCTTGCGATATAATCTTGATGAAGACTATGAATATTGACGACGAACATCAGATTGCTTCAAGGGAGTTAAATATTGTATTCATTCCTGGATGGATGACAATTGAGGAAGGTAGGATTCAGTGAATGTTATAATCACTTTCAGTGTCAATTGACATCTTACAGCAACGTCGTCAAACAAAATATACGAAAAGTTTGCCTCTGCCATCGTCCCAATCGAACGAATTTATTTCCATACTAAGCGACTGACCGAAAAGGGCTACAAAGTGGGCATTGTCCGGCAACTCGAGACCGCTGCGCTCAAGGCCGCTGGTAGTAACAGAAATACTGTATTCAAGAGAGAACTCGCGGAGGTCTACACTAAAGGCACAATTGTGGATGACTTCAGCAAAATGAGTGGCATGGTTGGCGCAAGCCAGTCGAGTGGATTCATATTCTCTATGTGCGAGGAACTGTCGGGCAAGAACCAAAATGCTATGATTGGAATGATAGCTTTGTCGCCGTCAACAGGGCAAGTTATTTTTGAAGAATTCGAGGATGGGTTCTTGCGCGGGGAGCTGGAGACTAGACTACTTCATATCCAGCCATGCGAAATAGTCCTCATTGGAGACGTGACGAAGGAATCGGAGAAAATTTTGAAGACAGTTGTGTCTTGCCACAATACTTCTTCAGATACTATTAGAACTGAGCGAATCAAGAAACCGACAGTTGAAAATGCTCGTGACCATTTGACTCAATACTACAGAAATAAAATGCAAGCATCGCAAACGGATGATGCGGACAGGAAGATTGGAGGTACGACAAATTAACTTATTCTAGTGCACATATACTGATAAGCTCCTGCAGAGGTTCTTGAGTATACTCAATCGTTATCTTCTTCAGTGATAGTCTGCCTATCTGCTATGATCGAGTTTCTAAAAGAATACAGACTGGAAGGAATCTTTGAACTGCCACGCTGTTTTGAAGATTTCAAGTCTAGGTCTCATATGATTCTCAACGGCAACACGCTTTCCAGTCTTGAGATCTACAGAAATCAGACAGATTTCACTGAAAAGGGAAGCCTGCTTTGGGCATTGGATCAGACTCGTACTCGTTTTGGTCAACGATTGCTTCGAAAATGGGTCGGAAATCCTCTGATTGATCGGGAAGAGCTTGAGTTAAGAGTTGCGGCTGTGGAGGAAATCAAGGAAAGTAGATCTGAGAGATGGTCGACGCTAGTCTCACTTTTGGCCAAACTACCCGACCTTGAGAATGGTTTGATTCGAATACACTACGGACGGGTGCGTAAATGCGTATCAAAATGATTCAATTGACTTTTGTTTCTGATCATTATAGTGTACACGATCCGAATTATATACCGTACTGCGAGCGTTCGATCAGGTATGCAGTGCATTTCCAACGGCGGTTACCGAACGGCCATGGAGGTCTGAGATAATCAACGAATGTTTTGCGCTGCTTCCCAAAATGTCTTTCGAGATCTCTGAGTTTTTAAGCGAGTTTGATCATAACGCGGCACAACACAACGACAAATATCATTTCTTCAAAGACGAGGATGAATACCGTGCCATTCAAGATGAGAAATTAGTAAGTTGGCACTACGTATACGCCACTCATCTAAGAGAAGTAAATGCTCACGATTTAGGGTATCATAGCCGTAGAGAACGAGCTTGACACTTTCATTGTTGAGGCTCGGAAGCGTTTACAAAAGTCTTACATTAAATATTCGTCGTGGTCTGGCAACGATGTGTGTGCCACTGATAGTAGCTATAGAAGGAAAATACTGACATTTATTAGTACTTGATCGAGCTCCGGAATCAGGAACTGCGCACTGTTCCAAAGAATTGGGTGAAAGTGAGCGGGTGAGTAAACCATATGCTACATTTGACCGAAACGGACATTGACTGGTAGTGAGTACTAAAAATGTGTCGCGATTTCATGCACCTGAAGTGGTCAGCCTTCTCAGAGAAAGAGACCAGCGACGAGAGGCTCTCACCATAGCATGCGACCAATCCTACAAGCGGTTTCTGATCAAGATATCCGAACGCTATCAAGATCTTCGTAATACCGTGCAGGCATTAGCAAAACTCGACTGTCTCCTCTCACTCGTCGCCGTTTCGAAAATGCCTGCATACGTTAAGCCTACCTTTGTTGACGAGCCGTGCATAAAGGTTGAAGGCGGGCGGCACCCTATGGTTGAGCAGCTATTACTGACGTCGTTTGTTCCTAATGACATTGATATTTCATCGAGTGGCACACATGCCATGATCATCACTGGTCCTAATATGGGTACGCACGCCTCTTGCTTGAACACGCAAAAATATGGCTGTGCTGATGTTTGTGCACTTTTTAGGCGGAAAAAGCTCGTTTGTCCGACAAACTGCGTTGATTGCAATCATGGGCCAGATTGGGTGCTACGTACCGGCTCAGTCAGCGACGTTAGGTCTACTGGATGCGGTCTACACTCGGTATGTCAAATTCCATCGACGTTAACTGACTTGTTACTGATATGACTTAGTATGGGAGCATACGATAATATGATGGCGGGCGAATCAACGTTTATGGTCGAACTTCACGAGTGCAGCGACATTATGAGGTCAGCTACTCGCCGGTCGCTGGTGCTTTTAGATGAAGTTGGCAGAGGGTATACGATCGAAATAATTCATACTGACCGGTAGCGCTAACTGCCACACAGAACTGGACCGATCGATGGAGTAGCGATTGCACACTCGGTACTTTCGCACTTCATAACGGACGTCGAGGCTCTTACACTATTCATCACGCACTACCCTATGCTCTGCTCTTTCGCGGACCAGTATCCGAAACATGTCGCGAATTATTACATGGGTTATATGGAGCGACAAACAGAGGATGGGGAATCGGATATTGCTTTTTTGTATCTGGCTGTCCCTGGAATTGCACACCGGTCGTATGGGTGAGAGCGGCATTTTGACTAAAGGCTTGTTACTTCTAGGACTAACAATTGTGCAGCTTGAACGTCGCGCGATTGGCGGATCTGCCGAAATCTATTATCGCGTGCGCGGCGGAGAAATCCGCAGAGTTAGAAGAGTTGTTGAGTTCCACGCAGCGGTTAAATTGGTACGCAATACCATTGAGTATGAGATCAGATCGAATTTGCAGACTAACCTGTAGAACATTAGGGCATTGCGCGCGCGACGTGAGATTACGAGCGAAAATCCCAACGTCCAGGAACTGCTTAATCTAGAGAGTTATCTCTAAGTTTCGAGATATGCATTGTTTCCAATTGGTCATACGAATGATTTACACTAGATGTCTTTTGGAAAGTTATTGTCCTTAATATAACGCCATGGCCTGTCATCCATCCGACAACCTCAATGTTTGCATGCATAAAACTAAATATAATACAAGTTGATATACATCAGGTATCATCGACCTATAATTACAAGAAACTCCTCATGTTCCTAATAAACTCGATTTCTACAGTTATAACATCAATATCCGCATCTACAGGTGTGAACGGAATCGGCGTTGCCTCCCAGCCGATAATACTCATCACAGCGTCTCTATCGTTGACTAATAAGTTCGTATTCAGATATTTGAAGAACGCGAGCACGATGGCTATGAGCAAGGCTTCGAAAGAAGACGGCGACGTTGAGGCGTTTGGACCAATTGTTCGGTGCGTTGACGTCGACGAAGGAAAATCGATGAGCATTTCAAGGAAGAGGATGTCCCACAAACGGGGGATAAAGTCCATAGGGAGATGCAATGTGAAAAGAGGTACAATTAGTGCGTCTAGATAGCTCTCGCAGTGGATACCGAGGACAGAGACGAAATGATGGCGGAAAGATGGAAGATGCGTAGCAAAGGCCTTGTCAAATGCATGGTAGAATTTAGATAGCTTAAACCAGTCAGACTCAGTCAGGTATGGTACACATACGATAGCTATAAAATATGTACCTTTTTCTTGTCGTTCGTATAAAAGGATAGTAGGGATTGATGTGCAATTATATTAGCCAAAGCGGAAAAGGTATCCGGTGGTGACAAGTTTAGTAGTAGCGCACCAGCGATAGTCTGATACAAGTATTAGCTCAAGTTCCAGGACTCTACCGAATTATACATACACTCATGCCAGGAGTGTATTCTACATTTCCTTTATTGTACACTGCATGTACACGTAGAATATCTACCAGGGATTCATGCAATGGTCCGTCTCTCTGGTAAAGCTTAATTTCCGGATAAATACTGTTCACGTTCGCAAGTATCTGCTGGTGAACAGAACTATCTGTCATTTCCAGTCGATCATTGGCATGTAGGTCATCGACCCATATTTCAAACTGCGTAGCCGTGATATCGAGTTCGTTCCCAATTAATAGTTTCCAAACACGCTCACGATCCCTCAAAGGAATGCCACTTCTCCAGATTATCTCTCGAGTTCGAGTCTCTGAAATTTTGACTGGAAGTTGGTGCATGACCTGAAGACTCCAGTAGGTAATGTCGTCGTTCTGTCTCTTGTAGAAATCTTTGATTTGTTGTTGGAGCCGTTCCTTCTTCTTTCTCTCTGGTTGACTAGTAAGCACGATGCATCTGCGACAGTATTCAATGCGCTCTCTTTACCTTGCTCTTGTGATTTCTGCATCATCTTTCGAAATTCTGTCAGGTGTTTCTCTTCTTCATGTTTTGTCTTCCTCGGTAAATGTGACGGTCTTGTAAGGGAAGTGGGTGCCATATCCTCCTTGTTTACACTGAAGTTCTCTTTCGGCGGTTTTGACTTCTCGACAATTTTGGTATTCAATTCAACAGCTTTTTGGGTGCTTGTCCTTGCAGCCATTTGCTTCTGCACTGACTTTCTCATTGCATCTCGATAGTCTTCCAAAGCAACTGTGAGATCCTTAGCTTCTCCTGACAAATTGTCCATAGCTTTTACCCAGCCGTTTGATCGCTTCAATTGGTCGTGTCCTGACCGAGGTGTACTTTTGGACGAAGTTCCGTCTGGCGACCCTGCTTGTTGTCCGTCGCTATCATACGAGCGTCGCGTTCGATCCAGCTCTCTGTCTCTCAAAACACTGCCAGAGTTCTGAAGATTGCCACTCTTCACTTCGGGCGTGAGAGGCACGTTCCAAAATATGACATTATTAGGGACATCGACGTCATCGGCAGAGTCAGCAGAGTCGAGATCAGCTTCTTCCGAGAAGAGCCGTGGTGACGGTCGTCGTTCTTGTGGTCGCCGAAGTGGAAGCTCTTGCTCTTGTTCGGCATCGGAGTAGGTACGACACAGAGGTGCGGAAGTTGGCGAGGATCTCCCGTCAAGTCCAAGATAGGTAGGTGACATACTTCTGGAAGATATGGACGAAACACGACGAGGCTGTGTCGACAAGTTCGAAGCTGAGGGTTGTCGTGAATAAGTTCGCGATTGGGTGGGTGTTTGAGAGAATGGTGTATGCAAATTCGTGACACTCCCACTGGGTGAAGAGTTTCCATAGATTGAATATCTTCCAATATTGTTGTAAGACGACGAGTTAGGTATTGGCGGCAAATTCCTCATTTGGTCCGCGGGTGGTGCGAGTGCAGGTAAAGTGATCTGTTTCCTGCTTTCTGAAATTAGATCACGCCCTTCATGGATTCCATGCCCTGCCGGTACTGCATATGCCGCAGAAAATCCAACGCCAGTATTGGCGAATCGTGGGCTTTTTACCTGAGTGTCGGCATCGTCGAGCGAGATGATTTCGAAATCGCCGGCTGCAGATGGTCGCGCCGATCCTTGCGGAAGCCTCGGCGATATTGGTGTTCGAAATGACATTCAAATTCGAACTAATCAGCCGCGATAAGTTGGTTAGTGATATACCCTTATTCGATCATCAATTCCCGAGATTCTTAATTGCACGACCCCACACGTGCTATTGCCAGGATATTGGCGAAACTGAAGAAGCAACACAGGGGCCGTAGAATCGACCTGACATGCCTCAGCGTTTCTTGCGGCCCCGTTGGGTCTGCGGCTTGGGTTTACGGGACCCCTAAAGACCCTTTTTGGCTCTCCCAGAAAGCGCGCTCGAGGAGTGAATATACAGCTATATTTACGATTTGTTCAACCAAAACACACTTAACGCCTTCTATATACAAACAACAATAACTACTGACAAAGTAATCCATCCTAAACCTTCTATGCAAACCGCCTTATTAGAGCTATAACAGAACAATAAAACTTTTTGTTATATATTTGGTGCCAAAGCACTCCAAACCAACGAATCCCTTTCTTTCGATTGTTTTAATAATTTCGACTCTGTCCCACTAGACTCTTGGCGAAGTGAATCAATATTTCTCATACCATCGCCTTCTACAGACCGAGGTTCTTTGATCTCCAGCCGATGATTTGGAGCGCGGGCAGACATCATCGTGTCAAGTGATGAGAGGACTGATTCCATATGCTCACATGCACGCTTGGTCTTCTCTATTTGCGCATGCTTCCTTTCCAGTTGTTCCTCCATCATGATGATCAGCGATTCACGCGCCTGATGGGGTCGGTATTCATTCAGGAGGTGATGCATATTAATTAGTATGATCCTAATATCTTCGACCCGGTCAGGAAACTAGATCAGACAACAAGTAAGTTTTACATGGACCGATGGGTTCGACAAATTCAAAATATTAGCTAGACTGACCTGCTCTGGAGAAATACCCATCACACCTACAAGTTCGAGGTATTTAATCAGCAAGCTCTTAGTCAGTTGTTTGAGCTCGGAAACTCGGTATGAGGGGTCAGCACCGGTCTCATCTGAGCTGGCATTGGAGAGTAGCTCTGGAATGCCTAGAGCGGTGAGTGTTGGCAGAATGTCCCTTGTCTAACCACCATATTAGAGATCGTCGTGACCAAACAATGCGGATCAACGTACACTCCATCTGTGGCCAAGACTGCGATACGTAGCTGGTTGATCGTCGGGACCAGCACCCGCATCCGGAGGCGACGGAGGTGATAAGCAAGCGAGATCTTGTGGAAGTGGCTCACCGGATGCGAGGGCGTTGGCCAGCGCTGTTGTCGCCTCAGTGGTGTAGGCCTTGTAGAATGCAGGCGGAGGGGGGAATGCTGACGACAGAGCCGCAGACTGATCGTCCATCGTAGGCGCAGAGCGCGGTCGTAGCACAATACAGATGACGACGAGGACAACAAAGATAAATTGTAAAAACGATGACCGGAGCGGCGCAGGGAGACAAACGTGGTGATCACGCAAGGATTGGATAGGTCGAAGCCGCGAATGCGCACCGGCTAGCCGGTTATCTCGTGGGGTATTTGCAGGACACGCGACTAGCAAAACCCACTGCTGTTGGCTACTTCTAGTGTTGTATTTTGTGTGCACGATGAACCACAACGGCTAGGAGGCGCGCACGTGCCCGACACTGGCCAATCAAGCCGCCTAACTACGCACCGTGCGAGCGAAGGAATGTGCGGCAGGGCGCATCTGCACCGCTCATTCTGCACTTGCGCTGCATCTCTCATGTAATCGCCGTTCCCTTATAACCGGCCACAAGGTCCTGTTGATTGTCAACAGTCAGACATCGTGCTTATAATTTCCCTATTACGACCGCTATATTCAAATACACACACACTCACACACGTCCACACTCACGCACACTCACGCACTCTCACGCATAGCGAGCCATGGCTTTCCTCAGAAAGACTGTTGACGGTCTGGAGCGATGGGCGCCTGTCATGCACCAGTACTACATCATCGATTGGGTCTTCATTTTGTTCCTGCTAGGTGGTTTCTTGGTCCTCACCGAAATGACCCCCTTCCGGTCCATGTTTACTCTCGATGACCCGTCGATTCAGCATCCCTATGCTACCAGCGAGCGTGTCACCTCTATTAATGGTGTTGTATGTATATTTCTCCCGCTAGCATGTAACGTCGGTTCGATATACTGATAGTAATCTGTAGATCTTCAGTACTGTTATCAGTGTTGGCATTATTGTTCTCTTCGTTCCGTTTCTCCACCGCAACCGCAACTGGGGACACGTCATGAATGTGTCTCTTCTTTCGCTTGCACTTTCGCTTATCTTAACTGAGTTTGCCACTGAGATGTTGAAAAATTTCATCGGCCGGCCTCGCCCTGATTTCATTGCACGATGTCTTCCTGCTCCTGGTACTCCTCTGCACGAGCTGGTTGGCATCGAGGTTTGTACCAACCCGAACTTTCGGGTCATCAGTGACGGGTTCCGTTCTGCTCCTTCAGGACACTCCTCCAACGCTTTTGCTGGACTGGGTTGGCTTTCCGCTTGGATTGCCGGACAGCTTAGGATCTTCCAGCATGGTACTGAGCTCTTCCGAACTATGCTCGCGCTTTTGCCCTTTATCGGCGCTCTCATTATTACTTTGTCTCGTATTGAGGATTATCGTCACCACATCACTGATATTCTATTTGGTGGTATCCTTGGAGTTCTCGTTGCCTGGTATTCGTATCGTAAGTTCTTCCCTCACCTCGGTAAGGCTACCTGCAACATGCCCTTCCCTCCCCCCGAGTTCAACGAGAAGACCATGGTCGAGAGTGACTTCTATGACTCCCTTGATGAGATGGAGTCTGGTACACAAAAGGCCTACTCTGATTAGATGCGGCGTATGTGTTTGATTGTCCGCGCATATTTAATGAGACCATGATACATCTTCATCATGCTATTGGTAGTTTGGTTTGTGGAGATCAAATAATGTATTAATGACAATTTGATATGAGTGTTATGCTTGTGCGTTAAGGATGTTGATGTATTTTTGTTGGTTTATTGTAGTTGCTAGAGGTCCAAGTGCTCTAGAATAGATGGATATACAGGATTTGGGTTTCGTTGTTTTGATACTGTCACCTTCGGTTTCGTTTTGCATAAATATTGCATATATGCGCGTTGCAGGGGAGATACATAAATATGACTGTTATTGTTTCAAGCCGTAAAAGTTTCAATTTAGTAATCGACTTCTTGCAGAATGCTTTGACGCGACAATTGTAATTGCACTTTGATTCCGATTACATATTTCCCGTTGAGAATGTTGACATTCTGTTGATCCCAAAGTCTGGATGTACGTGACTATGCAATTTAGTTCTGTAGGCTGGTTCGTACATATTACATACATGAATATTTACATGAGAGTCCTCTCTAACCATCAATTCCTCCAATATATCACTCAATATAATTTAAGTGCTTATCTTGACATTCGTTCCTTCAAACTTCTCTGGATCTATGTACAGCCTCGTGACATACGGGTTATATGGGTCATCCTGGAACAGACCATAGCTCTGTTGCTTGTGAGTGTCGATCGCGTAGTATACTAAAATTTCCTTCATAGTCAGAGCGCGCGTGAAGACTAGATCCGGGATCGGTCTTCCGGTTAACTGGCTTATGCGCTTGACAACCTATTCACGTACAGTTAGCAAATAATTCCGAAAATACAGGAAAGAAAGAAAAAAAAAAACAAGAACCAACCTGGAATCGAACATTTATGTCCCGCAGAGAAAACTGGTTGATATCGAAATTCAGTGATGGTGGCTCGTAGGAGTCAACTACCTTGGCGAAAGGGTCGACTTCTGATTCTATCCCATCGGTTTCGAGCTCAATGGCAGGACTAGTTGGCCAGTCAATCTTGATAAGGCCAAGTTGATCCGCCACAACGAGCTTGGCAATCTTCAGCACCTGCTTTTTCTCGTGCACAGGCGTCTTTGCTTTCCATATGTCAATCTTAAAGCCATTCATCTTTGTCTTCCATGACTTTGTGGCCCTCTTAAATCCAATCTCGTATATGCCACCGTCGGTCAGTCCAGTCGAATCGAGATTTTGGACGTGCTTCGGTATGATTGGCTTTATTTTGGAGACTCGATAATCGAAATCCTCCAACTTCAACGGCCGATACTCATCTCGTATGTCTTCCTCTCGTTCCTTTGACTCTGCGCTCGGTTGCTCTTTCACTGCACCTAACTCTTCTTTTTCCTCCGCGCTTAGCTCGACATCCTTCTTGATCTGATTCTTTCCCAGCATGAAGTCGTACCAAGCAGACAGGTTCAGTGACGAATGAATACCACGTACACTTCCTCCATGTCTCAACGGCTGAGACGGCCCAATTATCCTGGTCCCCTGCACCAAACCCGCCATCTCCCTGCTCGCTTCCCACGCACTGCCATGTCGAGAGGTCCGACTGTCTTTATCTACGGAATCATGCCGCCGGAACGACTCAGTGTGAATGGCTCGTCTCTCGCCAATTCCTTTCACCGACCCTGCTCTTCCACGATTCACATGGCTACCACCGTTCTTGCACATTGACACCGACCCCCTTAGACAATTCGCGCTTGACTGTGCTGCGGACGACGAGAGAAAGGTCGGCAAGAGCGTTAACCGCTGTATTTTCCCGGCAATCATACTCGAACGCGATGTCGTTGCAGCCACCATACTTCGTTTCGTGACAAAATAACTCCGAACAAATGCTAAACGAAGGAGCTAATGTAGTGAATGCCCTGCAAATTATGTGTGGTCAATTGCGGACCGCCGTGG
Organism: Lipomyces doorenjongii; assembly: GCF_038497915.1. Taxonomy (NCBI): domain Eukaryota; kingdom Fungi; phylum Ascomycota; class Lipomycetes; order Lipomycetales; family Lipomycetaceae; genus Lipomyces; species Lipomyces doorenjongii. Next base: position 17,513 of record NW_027118106.1, on the reverse strand, counting down.
CACTCGGTTATTGTTGTAACTTGCTGGTCCTCCACGTAGGTATAGAAATAAATTTTTTGCGAGCGCTCTTCGAAGGCCATCTTGAATGGCCGGATTTTATATGCCGTATCTGCAGCACGTTGAATTGATAAAGGTTTCAAACGTTCCAGTATAAGACGTTTACGCAATAAACGCGACGCAAACGGCTAGGTTGGGACTTCCGGTGGTGTGAATTGTTGTACCAGGGCATCTAACTACTCTCGATATATTTCACTATCTCGCCCTGGTCCTAATTTGCAAGAGATACACCAAGATGATTACTCGACCACGCCCAAACCTACGGAGGAATGTATTCCACAGACCGTGGTACATGCAAGTTGTCGATGTGGCCCATCGATTGACTGTCTTGTCGCTCGTGGCTGGAACAGGCACGTTACTGACTGAATTGTTCTATTTCTGCTATCTATGAAATTCTAATTGCAATAGTATATTACACTGCCTTTACTCTCCGTATGTTGTATCTCAATCGGAAATATCGAATGCAGTACTCGATAGAAGAGCGAGAGGAAATGGTGGGCTACTTTGCATAACTCCTGTATTACTGTAGATCTAATTCATTTCAGGCGCGCAAGCGAGCAGACGCGGAAGCATCAGTAGCAGCGGTAACAGCAAAGGAAAGCATGAATTAAATGAAACGCAATATGTGTACCATAGTATATATACGGGGAGGTTAGGACAGGCATGATTTAGGTACATAATATTGGGAGACTCTCTGTTAAGGATGTTGGTATATTGTAACTCCATATTCATGTGCCATTTATTGCATAGGGCAATTTGTACATATCTTCTTCGCACTACCGGTCGGGAATTGTAGCACTTTTTTATGTACAGAACATAACACGAGCGATTGGTCTTACCCTATATTCAGATCCGGCGCGAGTCATAAACCCAACACCTGCGAATTTATATTTGTTTTTTAATTTTGAAGTAATACCTATCTATGCGATCTATCAAAAATTGCTTTAAATGTGGCTTTTAGTGCAAGTAATAACCGGTTGGAAAAGATCGAGCCATTTCCTGCATGAGTATAATCATCGGTACCTGAAGGGCCCGAAGTCCGGCCAACACTGACCTCATTGTAAATTGTGACGTACCAATATTTGATCGGCGCGAACCGGAGCAACAAGCAACACCAGCTCTACCCGAATCTACTCCGTTATCACAGTGTTACCGTCGTACTATTCTTCAGACATAGGTGCTATATCATTCTTGATGTGAAGACGACTGTGTTGCGATTTGGCTCCAGACAAGCATGTCCAATTGTTGCTCGTTGTTCACTCACCGGCTGTTGATTACGTCCTCGAAGTCGTCGATCCAACATGGACAACCTGTTTCTCGAACATTACGCCACTTTAGAGAATTCTCGACTGGACTGAAGTTGTCAGTGAAGGTTCGAGAGCAAGCGACTAAGTCGGGCCGTCGAAATCAGAATCACGTCGCTAGCATCGTATTTTCAAAGAACTCTCAGGCCCATGGGTCCAAAATCAGTCGCAAGTCGCTATTGTCTCTCCTAATTCTGCCATTCTTTGACCAAATCAAGTGCGAAGACTATTTTCCGTCACTAGATCAAGTGAGCAAGAACTCGAGCGACTACGAGACAAGAGAAGACTACCTTCTCAGAGTATCGGACGACTTGCAAGTTCAGTCAAAGCCTATCCCAGACAACTCGTTTTTAAAGCAAGTGCATTTAGTCGTTGACAGCATATATGACTCCATGGCAACATGGTTCCGATTTTTACATTTGGTCATCATTTTTGTGCCCGTGATAGCGGGATCGCCCATGATATTGTTTGGTCACAAAATTAGTACTTCAGAGAACGAAACTACAGGGGCATTATGGTGGTACCAGTTGTTAATTAAAAGTATGGAGAGGGCGGGCCCGACGTTTATAAAGGTGTGTCTCACTTGTCTGATCCGTACTAAAGAATTGTCACGCTAATATGCATTAGTTGGGTCAATGGGCTGCTTCTCGTACTGATATATTTCCCAAGATGATGTGCGTCGAGATGTCTAAGTTGCACTCCAGCGTTAAGCAGCACTCATTGGCTTATACTAAAAGGGCAGTTGTACAGGCTTTCAATGGCGAGAGATTTGAAAATATTTTTGAGGAATTTATAGAACGGCCACTGGGAATTGGAGCTATCGCTCAGGTGAGTTGATATGCTTGAGCCTGCCAGATACTTACAGGACTGGTCTCATTAAGCTAATGATTAGGTTTATCGAGCGAAATTATCGCCAAATGTATTACAAAGCGTTCCGCCGAAGGACCGTGACAATGCATGGGTGGCTGTCAAAGTACTACATCCGAGCGTGGAAAGCCGTGTGCACCGTGATCTGCAGATTATGACTTTCTTCGCCACAGTATTGAATTGGATCCCAACAATTGAGTGGCTGTCGTTACCAGACGAGGTTGAAAAATTCGGTGAAATGATGCGACAGCAATTGGATTTGCGAATCGAGTCTATGAATTTGGCAATCTTCCGACAAAACTTCACACATCGGGATGGCATTCACTTTCCGGTGTCATACTCTGCCCTACTCCCGAATATGAACTCAAAGAGAGTATTGATCGAAGAATATGTTCCGGCAATTCCAATGGCTAAACTGCTGCAGCTGCCTCCTGAAGGTCGCGTACAAATGGAGCAGGAAATCGCTGATATGGGGCTCAATGCCTTCCTCAATATGCTTCTCATCGACAATTTCGTACATGCAGATTTGCACCCGGGAAACATCATGGTTCGGTTCGTCAAAGTCCGCAAACTTCGTGAGAGACTGATGCAGCAAGACCACAAACTAAGCGGTCTTTGGAACCGAGACACTTCCTATGATGTAGAAGCTACAAACAAGATCACAGATGAACTCCGATCTGTCAACGATCCGGTAGAGTTTAGAAAAGAATTGGTGCAGTTGGATGAGAATGGATATAGACCACAGATTGTGTTTTTAGATGCAGGATTGGTTACGGAGTTAAATGCAGTAAACCGTCGGAATTTCTTGGATCTCTTTACGGCATTGGCGACATTTGATGGATATCGAGCTGGGGAGCTCATGTGTGAACGGTCACGTACTCCTGCAACAGTGATTGATGCCGAGGTGTTTGCGTTAAAGATGCAAAGATTACTGCTAGCGATAAAATCCAAGACTTTTGCTCTCGGAAATATAAAGATTTCCGATGTTTTAAACGAGGTATTGACAATGGTTAGAACGCATCATGTGCGCATGGAAGGTGACTTTGTGAACATTGTGATTTCGGTTCTGTTGCTTGAAGGTATTGGTCGACAACTCGACCCGAGCCTGGATATCTTCAGCAGGTACGTCTTGATCTCTTTTGGAATTATGTTAAGTATTATCATATTAAGCTAGACACCTTTTAGTGCGTTGCCAATATTACGTCGACTCGGCGCTCAGAGCAGTCCGCAGATGTTGAAGGACCACTCCTTACAGCCGATGCTGAAAGTTTGGGTTGCGCTGGAAGCCAGACAGTTCGTTACTGGCTCGGCGCAAGATGTGAGTTTCGCTCTGGTCCTGGTTAGTATGGTTGGAGACTGATGATTATTAGATTAAACGCTTGGTCCGGTACGATCTCCTGTGTCCAAACATATAAAGACTAAAGACTATGAACTAGGTCTATACTCTATATTATAAATAGCCAACATACAAATACAAAAATTTAATCGAAAATACCGCAAACAGTAACGTGTCATCACCAAATCTATGTACAAATGCATATATCTATACTCACTCCTAAAACTTTGCTCACTTCATCACTGTTTCGTCCTGAACTTCAATCATGTAGACAATGGCTCGCAAAACATTCGCCAGAATGGATTTACGTTCCTCATCAAGCTCTGCATTGCCAGCCTCTCCTTTGCTCATGTCGTTAAAGGTTCTCTGCAAAATCTGAAATTCTTGTTAGTCTGATATTACTAAGTGAAATAGCACGGGACACCAAAACTTACAGTATTAAGCGCTCTCCGTAACTCCAATACAAGCTCGGCATTAACAGCCGGGGTAACCAAAAACGGCATCCAGTTATCAACAATCATTTCGGCTCGATCCATCTCCACAGACTTCGAGAACAACAAAAGTGGCAGGTTTGGAAGCCTGTTGACGTCCTTCAAAGAAACTTGCCGATTATTTGCCTCGCGTCTGACCTTATCCCCATAGCCATACAACGTACCGTACTTGACAACATGCTCAGGCTTGATTTGGCCCTTATACCTATCTCCTGTAACAGTCTCAGGGAAGTTGAGTGAGGATGGATGCACGATCGCGTTGTTATCATGCTCAGTTTGGAGAGATCGCGGTGAGACTGATACAGCGACATTCGGATAATTGCCAATGAATATAAGCGCTTTGATTAATGGGACATTTAATGCAAGTGAATTAGTTTCCGGATGCCCATACTCAGACTCAAATCGCTCCTTTCGAGAGACCTTTGGAATAATATTTCGTGTGACAAGAATATCCTCAATCTGCTCGGCAGCGTTGCAAATAGATGAAAGCGTACTAAAATGGAGGTAATTTGTACGGGCGTATTCATAAGCAGCGCTCAGGCCCTGCAAGTCTTTCACGCGCCGCCATTCACGAAACGCATTCAACGCACACAGCGGATCGCTGAACGTTCCGTCACCGTACGCTCGTCTGCGTCGATCAGCCTTGTGTTGCTCCTCAAGTGGGCTCACGAAGATACTGCGACTGGTCGACATTGCCGCAATGAGGAGAACTGGATCGAAGCACCGGAAAGCAATTGAGAGCAGTAGCATTCGACCGAGAGAGGGCGCAACGGGACTAGAACACGTTAATCGTCATACGGCAACAACCAGAAGTTAAGTGAGAAGGCTTACATTGACGAAAGAAGCTTGCCTGTAGGAGTTAGTTCGCCATCATCAGTCAAGGCACCGATATGCATTAATGAATCCACAGCGCTCTCAATGGCCCATGCGGAAGGCGGTTGAATTGTAGCCTTCAAGAATTTCGGTATCGACTCTCTGATGCCTAGCGCCTTTGTCTCCAAACATATCTGCTGTAGGTCAGATCTGAGAATTTCTGGCGTAGCAGTAATGCTCATGCGGGCAAGTCGATTCTTGGAGAATATTCCGTAGTAAGTACCATTCTGGACACGACCCGCACGACCGCTTCGCTGCTTGACGTTCGCTCTACTGATCCAATCGATCATCAGTGTTGTGATTCGTTGCGCCTGCACAAACCTCTTCTCGCGCTCTTTACCGCAATCGATGACATAACGCAGCTCAGGAATTGTGACCGATGTCTCCGCGATATTTGTCGACAAGATAACTTTTCGGCATCCCTGTGGAACTTTCTCAAAAACTTTTCTCTGAGCATCGACAAGCGCGGAATGTAGTAGGTAAACACGGAATTGCGAAGGGTCGGCCAATTCCGGGAACTCGTGCTTCTTGTCTTTTAATAGGTTGTCCACGGTCACGATATCCGAGATACCGGGAAGGAAAACAAGTATCGAGCCGTCATCATTCGCTTCTTTGAGCAGCTTCATGAGCAGTTGAGCAATAAGAGCATGAGGAACAAAACTCTCATCCTCCCTAGTATCGATTGATATACCGCTATCCGAAAACAGTCCAGTGGTTTTCCAATCCACTAGAGATCCATTCTTCACATCATCGCTAAAATCAAGCTCTGCCTTTGGCTGCGTCTCTGGAAGCGATACGAGACCAACCTCTGTAGCAACGAACTTATCCAACTTCTTGTCACCAGACCTGTAACCTGGTTTAATATCCAACTCTTCTAGAATATCTTCCAGGTAGCGTTCTTCGACGGGGAAAGTCCTTCCGGGAATACTGATCGATGGACATCCCCACTTCTTAAAGTAGTTCGTAAATAACGACGTATCGACGGTAGCGCTCATAAGCACAATCTTCGGCAAAACCTTATCTGGATTGGTATTCTTTTCCTCAAGCATGCGTTTGAGCAACACCAACAAGAAGTCTATCATAGTACTTCTTTCGTGAACCTCGTCCAGAATAATATGGCTAATACCCTCAAAGACACTGTCCATGTTTTCCTGTAATGCACGCAGCAAAACTCCAGTGGTCACAAAATTGATACTACCGTCCATTCGGGGAGCGCGTGAGTCAAATCGCACCTGGTAACCGACATGTCGTCCAACAGGTTCTAGTCTCTCAGCAGCGACACGCTCAGCGACAGACACAGCCGCAATTCGTCGCGGCTGGGTGACAATAATGTTGCACTCAGTTCCTCTGCCTTCTTCAGTCATCTTGTCGAGCAAAATCTGTGGCACTTGCGTGGACTTGCCACTACCTGTGGCACCTATAACCACGGAGATATCATTATCCTCAATCAACTGCAGCACTTCTGAATGATGAATATTGATAGGTAAGTCTTTCCTAATGTTTCTCATTTGCTCGCTCTCTAGACCGGTCCGATATTGTTCTAGCGCTGACAACAGTTGATCGTTATGAGCCTTTGGATCTACACGAGACATGCCCTTCCGCCTGAATGGTTCAGCATATTGTCTGTTTTCCTTCTCGATCTGGTCGGAAACAGACTCCTCCGGTGGATACAACCTGATGAGTCGCCGCATATCTTTAACAGTCGTTCTCATAACGTTAAGCAACCCATAATCGAACCTGCAAAATATGGGATTGATTCTCTTTAGAACAATACCATGGCCCCTGCGTAACTCTGACATGAATCTGTCCCAGATCTCTGGATTTCGCTTCCTGATAATAAAGGCAGAGACAAGACATGCACCAATTCGGGCAGAAGGCACGTCGTGCATACCACGAATTTGGCCGATCATCTCACCACCAATGGAGACTTTGCAACCGCAGAATTTGCCTTCCCTTGTTGACTTAAAATCAACCGTTTCTCCCTGTTCACCAGCGACATATTTAATAAATTGCTCAGCATTAGCCGGACTCAATTCTGCGAGGTCATTGATTAGGATCTTGTGTGTGTTGTCCTGCTCCTCGAGATATTTCTCAAATCTCGCTTTGAAAAGAACGCATGCCACGACCTCTGCCAGCTTCGGGCTTGTTCTACTGGCGACTACTTTTATACCCGTCTCCGGCCAGTCAATTGTAACTCTGAAGCTCTTATTTTTAAGTGCCGTATTGGTGAACTTGGGTAGCGAGCCGTAGCGCAGTGCAACGGCTAGGACATGAAGCTTAGCGTCAGGGTCTTCTTGCGCAAGTTTCTTCGGAATTAAGGACCCGTAATTGTCCCAATCGAAGTGCTTTTGAAACGGTAAGAAATCTTCGATGTTCATGTCGGGATGTTCGTGAATACGAATAAAGGCCGTACTATAAGCTGTTCGGATCGACTCACGCTACAGTCATTAATAATCGCCTATAGTAGATGGCATCAATCGGTCAACATACCATAGACCCTGAAACCGCCGAAACTTCGAGCGGAGACTCTGCAATAGACTGTGGCAATGTGATAGTCAACTTGAACTCAGACTTGTTCCTGTTCAGCGTTCGCTTGCTCGCATTATGTGGTAGAGCTATCAACTTCCGAAAGGCATCCTCTGCGTCAGAATAATTGACATCGACCCAGAATGGGAATTTAGCATTCTTCAGTATCGGTACTATCTCATCTTCATAACGTTTCTGTACTCGCTTTATGCTGTCGCCAGATGGTAAGAAGTCTTGCAACGATAAATCTCCTCTCTCTTCGATATGGAATAAGGCGTTCAAGTATGCAAGCTGCACCGAATTTTTCTATTGCCGTTAATAATAGGTAATTTATGGGAAGTAATAGTCCATCAACGCATACCCGGCTAGGCCCGATCCCACTTATTTCAACGGTCTCAACCTGACCCCAAGCTGGTAATTTGATTTCCAGCTTGGTCTCAAATAAACCGCCATTACGATTGTTGGTTGATTGTCTGTGTGGGATCTGAAGGAGGCTCTGAAACAACGTACTAGGGCTTGAACTAGCATCTATCTCTTTCAGCATTGGCAAAATTTCTCTGTCGTAACGCTCCATGGCGGACCTCAATGGATGCTCTGCTTCAGGACCAAAATCTGCAATCTTTTGGATCTTGACATTTCTGCTTTTGCTCTTCTTGCGCGCGTCCTTGGAGTTCCTTGATGGCAACAGAGCATCCGGACTGTTGTTAATAGAGACATTAACTTCAGGCTTTAGCAAATGTCGCGAACTATGCAATGATCTGATTTTCTGGAGACTACGGGTCGGTCGAAACCTTTCATCCCAGGCCTGATGGCATCTTTCCCGGTGCTTCGATAGAGCCAACCGCTGAGCATTTGATGTCAGTTTTCCACAAGCAGGACTGCGCAACGTCCGCACAATCTATTAAACTGTCAGAGAGCTCTTGTTATACGTAGAGTATTTGTCTCAAGGAGGTGGTTTTGCATCGATATTAATAATTGTCGGGAAACACGTACCAGCCGATTCATGTTCACTTGCAAATCCTGTCTCGGTCGAAATCGAAAACACCACGACCAACAACTGAAAAGCACCTCGCAATAAAACACAAAGTTGCGATTGGCGGACTACACTGGAACTTAATCGTTACCAGATTGACGCTCTTGGCTGGCAGTTGGTTTATATGTAGGCCGAAAATTATAAGTCAATTCCCAAAAATTTTCCCCTAGTTCTTCCCGTTGGGAGAAAGAACAGTAGCCTGGGGTTTTCGAGGCACATTTCGGCCGGGTAAGCAAAAACTTGAGATTCCCAACCCCCGGATAGAGGAGGGCTAATAACGACGGCTTGCGGTTGTGAGATACCAATTTATGTGCATACTATCGACGCAGATACTGTTTTTCTGCAACTGTCATTTTGGTTCGAGCTAGATCAACAGTATCTAGTGCTGCATTCGTTATGGCTACTATCTAGAATCAGAACCAGCATCTGTGGGTTAGGGGTGATATTACTTACCCGGTCCGCCGTTACAAAATTTTCTGAGAAGTCTCGCTATCGCCAGGCTGAAGTTCACTACTTTTCTGGAGTGTGAAACACGAAGTACATCAGCTGGAGTCCCATTAGTTGCTCGCGAATTATGCCCAGTTTTTGCAGTAATTTGCGCCGGAGTCTGACAGACAGTGTATCATCCGGCGCGACGGCGACAGTCGACAGCGAAAGAAAAAATTAACAGGCATATCATCATCCCACCAAATTTCCGGTTGCACATCGCTGACTGTTTGACAAATACAACGCCTCTAGACACAATATCAGAGGTTGTTTGATTACATTTCGGCCCCTTTTCTGCACTGCGAAGGTAGATCGCTCCAGACAGGCTAGACCTTTTCTCCCGTTCTTCGCCTTCCTCATTGTCACGTCACACAGTTGCGAATTCACCATGTCGGATGACCAGAAAGTGCCTCAGTCCTGGGAGCAAGCTGCTCAGGATGACTACGCCCAGCTCCCGCAGAGAGTGGGCAATGTGCACCTGAATAACGGCCAGCAATACGATCAGCAGTCTCAACATCAACCTGGCTACAACCAATCATACTACCAACAGCAGCAACACCAGCAGCAACAGTACAATCCGCAATACTACAACCAGTATCAACAACAAGGTTATTACCAGCAAGGATACCAACAGGGCGGATATAATCAGAACTATCAACAGGCATACTACCCCCAATCCAATAATGTACCTCGGCAGGGGGGATTTTCTGCCCAGGCGGCTTCATTCAGGCCGAACCTCAACGCGCCATCTTTTGTCCCGAAAGGAGCTGATGACACATCTGCCGATGCACCACCAGCTGCTGCCGCTGTTGCTCCCACCGCAGCTTCCAGGGCTGTCAGCGCTGGACCAAAGGTCTTGAAGCTCGTTTCCGATCCCAAATCCGCGGCGCCGTCTTCTACGCCCAAGGTGCTTAAAATCGTGTCTGCAGATTCTAAGCCGGAGTCTGCGAAGTCTGCTGTCTCTGAGGCAAAGGCTGAGCCTGAGAAGCCAAAGTCTGCTGAGACTAAGACCGAGGCTGCTCCCTCTAAGGAGGAATCTAATGGCGAGAAGAAGACTGAGGCAAAGGCTGAGCCTAAGACAGAATCTAAAGCGGAGACAAAGAGGGAAAGTGCCAAGGGCGCAGCTACTACGAGCACAAGTACTGACGGCAAGGACCTTCGTGCGATCGAGATTGTTGACGATTCCGACAAGATTGACGAGGAAGTTGTTGAGGACTTATACGGCAAAGAGCATCTCAGTATCATTTTCATGGGCCACGTTGATGCGGGGAAATCGACTATGGGTGGCAACTTGCTATTTTTGACTGGTACTGTTGATAAACGTACCATGGAGAAGTTCGAAAAGGAAGCTAAGGACGCTGGACGAGAGAACTGGTATCTTTCATGGGTTCTGGATCTTACAAAGGAGGAGCGGTCTAAGGGTAAGACTGTTGAGGTCGGCCGTGGCTACTTTGAAACCGAACAGCGACGGTATACCATTCTCGACGCGCCAGGACACAAGACATACGTTCCGAGCATGATTGGTGGTGCATCACAGGCCGATGTTGGTATTCTTGTCATTTCTGCACGTAAGGGTGAATACGAGACTGGTTTCGAGCGAGGTGGACAGACCCGAGAGCATGCTGTGCTGGCGAAGAATCAAGGTGTCAACAAACTAATTATTGCAGTCAACAAGATGGACGATCCTACCGTCAACTGGTCTAAGGAGCGATACGATGAGTGTACCGGCAAGCTCGGTAACTATCTCAAGTCACTTGGTTATAAGCCTAAGGAGGATGTTACATTTATGCCTGTTTCTGCTTACTCCGGTGCGAACCTGAAGGATCGTGTTGCCAAGAACGTTTGCCCGTGGTATGACGGTCCTTCATTGCTCGAGTTCCTGGATGGCATGCCAATCTTAGAGCGCAAGATTAACGCTCCTTTCATGATGCCCATTGGCAGCAAATACCGAGATCTAGGAACTATGGTTGAGGGCAAGATTGAGAGCGGGCACGCCAAAAAAGGGTCGCAGTTACTGCTTATGCCTAACAAGGTTCCTGTCGAAGTACTTACTATTTACAATGAGACAGAAGCTGAGGCGAACACCGCTGTCTGCGGTGAGCAGGTGAAACTTAGGTTGAAAGGTGTCGAAGAAGACGTAGGTTTAACCTTTATCGTTCTGAGATCCTCTATTGTTGCTCACGTGTGAATAGGATGTTCAAGTTGGTTTCGTTCTCTCGTCTGTCGACTATCCCGTGCATACAGTTACTGCATTCGAAGCTCAGATCGCTATCATCGAGCTCAAGAGTATCCTGTCGGCCGGATTTACCTGCGTAATCCACGTGCACACTGCCATCGAGGAAGTCACTTTTGCGGCTCTTCTCCATAAGTTAGAGAAGAGCACCAACAGAAGGAGCAAAAAGCCTCCAGCGTTTGCTACCCGTGGTATGAAGATCATCGCGCGGTTGGAAGTTGTCTCCACTACCGGTTTCTGTATCGAACGATTCGAGGATTATCCTCAGCTGGGCCGTTTCACCCTACGTGACCAGGGTAACACTATTGCCATCGGCAAGGTAACCAAGCTGCTCAACTAAGAGACTTAAAACCGAGGCTAGATAATAATAGTAAGGTGGCTAAGAAACCTGAAAATGTTGGGTTTCGTGCCTAGGTTGTGCGTTTCTCTTCCTACCATAGTACCTAGTGTTTATTAATGGTTAGAGACCATTTTGATTGTGCATGTGAAAATTTTGTGTCTTATCCATGGTATATTATTACTTACGCACAGTATATATTTTCTTATGTTGTATTTATTGAACATCATCGATTTACAGAATTTATGACCAACAAATTTGCCCCCCCGGCACCCTACCTACGTATTCTCCAATGAACTCCAATAATACCATGCGTCCCTGAAACTCGAGTGAGAATCACCATTACGAATCACCTTTTCGTGCTAAAATCTCCATCACTGTGCTCCGCTGATACCAATGGCACAATTGAGAAAAGACACCATGATCGACGTTACTACCATTCTTCGCAACCGTAGGCACGGCAACTAGTTCCACTGGTCTGCTTTCGTAACTCTTGTGTTTGGATTCGATTTTACGAATTTGACATATGACGATGTCAACTGCCTCCTTGAATCGTGATTCAGGGCCAAACCTTGGTGAATCGCGCCAGTAATCATTTGGAGGGACATGTCTTCTGACAGCGAAGCGTGGATGGGATGGCGGCGCATCGCCACTTGTACTGATATCTGCATTCCCATGCACAGAGGCACCTTTGTGTACATTACGGCTCACATCTGCATGCTCACTATCGATAGATTCAACGACCATATCCATCTTATTAACCGCGATAATGATGCGTGACACTGGACTTTTTCGCAGACAGTGCTCAATACTGAACAATGTCTCGACGCTCAATTCAGGTTTCGTCGCGTCCACTATCAATATGATAAGGTTTTCTTTGTAGCTTTCCTCATATTCGTTCTTGTCCGCTGTAGTCCATGTCGGGAGCAAGACATATACTTGATTCTCCACGCCAAAATACACAGCCTTTATTTCTTTCTTGACGGCAACGTGCCCTTTTTTTGCGTAAGCCGAGATGCAGCGAAGACGCACGTCGCGCCATCTTTCTAGTACAGTGAATATCCTGTCGCCACGGCCACACTCGTCATCGAGCAGCGCCGAACACGGCCCATCGCCAACAACGTCATCCTCAGCGATATTCACGGCGTCAATGTATGTCGGATCCCGCCTCGTAATATTCAGCATCTCCTCGGCAAACGTCAACTTCCCGACACCGTTATTCCCTAGAATGCGCACACTGATCGGAACTTTCTTGTCTCTAAGATCGTCAGTATTCGATGACAAAAACTCAGGACATGAAAGTGTAGAGCCCGGAATCTGCAAATCGCTGTAGATGTCTCGAGAGACACCGGGACGGAAAGTGTGTGGGGGTCGACATCCTCGCAGTTGTGGGATATGCACAAGAGCCATTCGGTGTTAAAACTAAACTAGCAACATTATATAAGCGAATACCTGGCCCTAAGGTACATCTAGAAAGAAGCTGCTGACAAAAACAATTTATATCAGCGTAGATACGCGCGTAAAAGGTTGGTCGACTATATGCCGTCATGTTTTGTGCCTATAGGGGGATAATACGATACCCTTATTGCTAATGCCTTTACAAATTCTAAGGTTTTGAAGCAGCCATGTCCTCGTGAGGCTCATCCGCTTCCAAATTTGGAAACAACCTGCACCATGTGTCCGAACAATAAAAGAGGGTGTTTTATCGAAATGGACAGTCCAATTGGAGCCGGCCAAACAGCAATCAGCTTTAACATCAGAACTATGCCACAGCCAGTTACTCTTGCAGTAAGCAAGATTATACAGACAACAATCTATTACTAACAATTCGCACGACGTAATATAAACCTAACGCCAACATCTAACATATGAACATCAGTCGAGGAAAGGAGTAGAGTAAAATGCGTGCTACATCATCTTAGAAGTACCAATGCCAAAGTAATAAATTAATCCAGCTGTCCCGACAATTCAAGATAGGTATCTAACAGGCGTATCTATTTGGTGCGCTCTTACAAAAGCTTTAAGCGACGGGCGGCGTCATCGAAGAAATGTGCCCTAGAACGAGTGCCGTTGGAGGATAGTTGGACGGCAGAGGCACTTCTAGTAATATTTGCCGCCGGCTGCGGGGAGGCCGCGCGTGAAGGTGGACCGGAAGATCTGGCTGATCTGGCACCAGATGCAATTCGAAATTCCTCATCGTCGTACGATGGTAGCCCGACTGGCGAATCTTCTGGGACAGGCGTTCTAATGGCAGTTGTGTACGAAGGTACCTTGGACAGAGCGGAAAAGTCCAGTTCGAGTTTGCCGTCATCTGATTCCGCCGGTGTCATGGTTCCCATGACGGGAGATTCCATGGGCGATGTACCGCGCGACAAGTGCCAGTTCGTCGCTTGGTCAAGACCAACGAATCCAACGGTGCCATCGTCATGGATATTCGTCAGGGGAGTCATTGCTCCTAATGGAGTAACACTTCCTGATTGTCTAGATGGGAAATACGAATCTGTGGATTGACTGTTGGCCTGTCTCATGGCTAACGCACTTAAGTCAGCCTGCAGCTGAGCCCTTTGCTGATCGAGCGCCGTGAAACCTAATGCTTCAGAATTTTCTCCAGAGTTTCTTCGGCTTCGAATATGAGGTGTGTTAGCTCCGCTGGTAATAGGAGTGTTCGATCCGGACAGAGAAATGTCTTCCCATAACCTATCATAAATATGATCGTCATATCGTGGCGGTGCAGTTGATTCGCTATCATCATTTAATGGTTGGAGACGGATTTCTTCACCGCCGTCGTTGACTGGAACGTTTGGAGATATGAATAACGCGATAGGTAACGATGCTCGCAACTCTGACACATGGCCATCGGGATTCTTCAAGCTGACAGCAAACTTCAGTCTATTACAATGATGTTAGATTGGACATTACTACGACAGAATGAGAACTTACTTATGCCGGACTTCGATGAAGCCTGGTATGTCACAGTCTTGCGTGCACTTTGTCAGGTTTGGAGGGATCTGGAAGAAGTCCCGAATATCCCAGATTTCACCTGGAATTTCATCTTCACCAACTTCCGGAGCTGGGATAGTGACCTGCGAAACTGTCCGAACACTAGCATGACCTGGGCCATGCGGAATGTGCAGAGTATAGTATTCTTTCAGCACAATGACAATTTGGCCCAGCCTGAGACCTTTGAGTAAGGGCTGTAGAAGTAGATGAACAGGAGTAGCAGACCCAATCGGGACTGCCTTCGAAGGAATGCTGATGGAATAGTCGACCTTGTTTGGCCATACATTTTCGATTGACTGGAACAAAAGGTCAGCATACAGTGTTCAATGACAGAGTGAATAATGCATACCATAGTTTGAGACAGTTCTAAAGCTTCAGGGCCCAGTGTTCGCACGACACGAATGTGCTAGGAACCATCAGTCAGGATTGTTAACAAATAAAAATGCAATGGTGGAATACCTTTTTCTTAATTAGATTATTCGCAAATCGGCCTCGCTCGACGATAGCCTTCATCTTGTAGATTACGGACCCACCCTCGAGCCCTTCCACAGATTCGGAGATCGCTGCATTCCTATTAGCCTAATTCACAAGAGGCAATCGCATCATGGACTTCACTTACATCCGGGTAAAATGACTTCAAAAGGATATTCATAATTTCCTATTTTCGAGTACGATCAGACTTCATATTCTCACTTATTAGCCGGATCACCGGCTCATTCTGAGACATACCTTGTCCGATGGTATGACTTGTATTTCTATTTCCGTCCCAGTCTAAAAAATTCCAAGTATGCTCGTAGATGACTTTTTCGTACCGATTCGTGCGTTGAGAAAGACCACGAGAGCCCTGAACCGTTTCTTGCCAACTGCATTTGAGCATTAGCATGACTTCGTGGCTTCAGTGACGCGGCGTCTGTATCGAGCCGGAAATGCGTTTAAAATCAGCAGGCTATAAAGACTTACTTCATGCGAATAGTGCTGTATAACCGAAGAGAAATCCGTTTGACGGAAACGCTTTCGAGTAAGCTGAGCACAACTGCACCCTTGAGTAACACACCAGCTGATTCATCGGGGGTGCCTCGAACTATGATAACATCGTGATCCGCGGAATATAATCTAGAAGAGCAGCTACTGTCAGTATCTTACCAAGCCTGCGGAGTGGCGACAGCGGAGAGAGCCAAGTGTGGAAAAATCTATGACTTACCGGATGTCGAATAAAGATAACGAACTACTTGATCTTTGCAGGATATTCATTGTAATTTAATATTTGCTGCCGACTGCCGATTATACGACAATATAATACGAAAATAGGAGTGGCGTTAGTTTTGGAAAAGGTGTGGAAATGATAGTGATCTGGAATGGAACGCTATCAATAGAGTAGTGTAAGAGCAACAACGCGTTGCAGATAATGCAAATCTGGGCAAAAGTCTGAACGCGGATGCGGTAACACAATTACAGAGATGAGCAGACGGCTGAGTCCTGCCTGATATGCAGCAAGGAGCACCTGAATGCGCGTGCACGGCGATGAGGACAATGGATCAATCCCGTACGCGGCAGTGGGACTTTTGAAAAAGCTTCTGGTGTTATTTGGACCTCTGGGCTCCTGTACAGAGCACAAAGACGAATGCGCATCTGGGCCACGCTGTCCAGACATTTACGCACTATATAAGATCGACATGTTGAACCCTAGGCACAGCCTAAATTTGATTGCAACAAAACGGGTTTAATGAAACTCTAAATCGGATATAGTTGCAAAGATCTTCCAATACCTAGGATGAGTGCAAGAACGAACATCTCCTTGACTCATTGACTAAGAGGGGTTGCCGAGCACTTAACACCTAGAGATATCCTTACTGACGCTGCGGCGGATCGGGATGGTCTGCTTGATCTGTTGGAAGCCCGGATTGACGCAGGGAATGCTCGACCGGAAGACGCCCATCCGTCAAGAAAAAATTAGCGTTGGGGAAACGCTGCTGCTGCGCCCGTCCGTTTCTGACTGCAGTCAATCCGTGCTTGACAATAATAATCCCAATTCTGCTGCTTACGCGTATCGCCGCCGTTTCGAGAATTATGTGTTTAAGGGTTCGTCTATCACAAGGAATTTCTATTTCTGGCCGCCGAGATGTTACATTCGGCGGAATGTGATCCGCGTTCACATTCCGATTGCACGAGAACACTACTGGCATAGCTAGCTAATGATCACAATTCATTTTGAGGCCACCGATGTGCTGAGCCATTGCGAATGCAACCTCCGCACGATGGCTGAACTGCCTATATATTGCCAGATTTTGTGCGACTCTTGTGCGATGCAGTCAAGTTCTGGTCGGAAGATTGCGGAATTGCATTATTCCGGCAGACTTCCCGCGCGAGAAACTGACCGGTGAGTCGCGGTGCGCATACGCCACAACGTAATTTTCCCGAACGTTTTGGTCAGTAAAGCAAAACAAAGCCTCACAGAAGTCTATTTCAGTTACTACCGCGACGTCACTCTACCGTTGCCTCCTCTCAGTAAGTGTGCGCACACACTAAATGGAGATCAGAAATGGATGACGAAGATGGTCGTGAACAATGTCTCGCCTAATTTCGATCTCTTTCTCCAAATTCTCGGACTGCAACAAAGCTAAAGGCGTATTACGAACAAGTTGTCTATCCTGAACTCAGTGGGTCAATGAAGACAGCGACTATATCATTGCATACAATTGCGTGATACTTGACACTGTGGGTTTCGCTTTGAAAGCTCACACGAGAATACCTATTATGATGGTCATGAACGTCTGATGTCATTTGAATATCGCAAGTCGCGCGCGTTGACGATGATGAACTACCGCGCAAAAAAAAGATGAGAATACGGTGGTGAGGATTGTCCCGAAGTGATATTTAGGGCTGTTGACGATATTCGACTTGACGAATATTATTCGACCGATTATCGGCGTCGAATACGATATCGGCCAATCCCCCGGCGTCGGATACGAA